>NW_016829831.1:442751-450902 GCF_001698545.2 Rhinopithecus bieti | reverse complement strand
TATGAAATTTTGTTACGATATAACTTAAAATTTACCTTACACCTTTTTACCAAGTTAACCCTAAAGATTCTTTTATTTTGGAATCAGATGATTATATATTTTTATATTATTTATAATATATACATGAAATATAGTTTATATAGAATATACAGTGTACAACATATGATAGTTCATTTTTATACATAATAATAAAATGATGTTAATAACAGAATGGGAGAAAATATTTGCAAACTATCCATCTGACAAGAGGGTAAGAACCACATTATATAAGAGGTTCAAACAACTCTATAGGAAAGAAATCTAATAATCTGATTTAAAAATGGGCAAAAGTCTGAATAGGCATTTTCCAAATGAAGACACGCAAATGACAAACAGGTATATGAAGAAATGCTCAACATCACTGATCATCAGAGAAATGCAAATCAAAATTACAGCGAGCTATTATCTCACTCCAGTTAAATGGCTTTATCCAAAAAAGAGGAAATAATGAGTGCTTGCAAGAATGTAGAGAAAAAAGAACACTTACGTATTACTAGTGGGAATACAAATTAGTACAGTCACTATGGAAAACAGTATGGAGGTCCCTTAAAAAAAAAAAATAGAGCTACCATATGATTTAGCTATCCCATTGCTGGGTATGTACCCAAAAGAAAGGAATTCAATATATGGATATCTGCACTCCTATGTTTATTGCAGCACTATTCACAGTACTTAACATTTGGAATCAATGTAAGTATCCATTAACAGATGAATGGATAAATAAAATGTGATACATGTACACAATGGAGTACTATTCAGTCATAAAGAATAAGATCCTGTCATTTGTATCAACAAGAATGGAATGAGAGGACATGATTTTAAGTGAAATAAGTCAGGTACAGAAAGATAAGCATTGCATGTTCTCAGTCATTTGTGGGAACTAAAAATTAAAATAATTGAGCTCATGGAGCTAGAGAGTAGAAGGATGGTTACCAGCTGCTGAGAAGAGTAATGGAGAAGAAGGATGCAGGGAGTGGGGGTGGTTAATGGACACAAATATATGGTTAGAAAGAATGAATAATATCTAGTACTCAATAGCACAACAGGGTATCTACAATAAATAGTAATTGATTTTCATTTAAAAATAACTGAAAGAGTATAATTTGAATGTTTGTAACACTGAGAAATAATAAATGCTTGAGTTGAAGGATACCCCATCTACCCTGATGTGATTATTATACATTGTATGCCTGTGTCAAAATAGCTCATGTACCCCATATATATACACACACACACACACATATATATACATATACATATATATCTACTGTTTACTCATAAAAATTAAAAATTGTGGGCCGGGGGTGGTGGCTCACGCCTGTAATCCCAACACTTTGAGAGGCCGAGGTGGGTGGATCACGAGGTCAAGAGATCGAGACCAGACTGGCTAACACAGTGAAACCCCTTCTCTACTAAAAATACAAAAATTAGTTAGGCGTGGTGACAGGTGCCTGTAGTCCCAGCTACTCAGGAGGCTGAGGCAGGAGAATCACTTGAACCCGGGAGGTGGAGGTTGCAGTGAGCTGAGATTGTGCCACTGCACTCCAGCCTGGTGACAGAGCGAGACTCTGTCTCAAAAATAAATAAATAAATAAATAAAAATTGTAAAAATGGTAACAGATGTTCTCAAACATAAACTCATTAAACAAATGTTTTGGTAAACCTGATAAAATGAATAAGGAAGGAAAGTAATGAAAATTTTAAGACAACTTCTAAAGCTTCATTTAATTATCTATTCCTAATAAACTAAACACATAAGAAAATGTTTCTGGCATAAATCAAATGATCAGTCCTATATTAATCTGTGTTTAAATTCTCCAAAAGAAAAAAAAAAAAACCTATGAATATGTGTGTGCCTTGACAAGAGTTTGATACAGAAATAGAATTTTGAAATCCAAATAATATGAAAAGTCTAGAGTATTTGACTATCACGTAGGAAGCATCTGGGATGTCAAATACAAAATAGAAAATTTTGAAAGAGTTAATGTCCCAGTGATGGCAAATTTCTCCTAAAGTAGAAGTAAATTCTATGTTAAGAATGACTCAGCAATTCCTTAACTGCATGCTTTTTTAAATTGATTAATTAAAAGAACAGCATAGAACGGAGTAAGAAATGCATATACATAATTCCTGTAATGTTTAAAAGATGTTAGGAGGGCATTAAGTCAGTCTAACCTGAGACATGCCATAGAGAATTTCTCCACAAATGCACTAGTGTGCATATATAAAAGCTATGTTCTTACCCCAGCTTGTATTCTTGATCATAAATGGTTTAAATTTTTCTCACTAAATGAGTAATATGACTTAAGGATCTCTATGGCTTGAATATACATTATTTGTATTTTCTCTTCAAAATATACATTTATTTTAAAAAAATCTATTACTTAGAATAAGTAATTTATGCATGCCATGATTTAGCATCATACATTTTGTATCTTTACATTAAATCATATGGGTGTTTCATAGCAACACTGCATTAGAAAAATTCAACCAAGTTAAATGCTTCAGTACATTTGTGTATACTTACCATATATTTAGATTTTCAACTGGAGTAGTACCATCATGATTCTAATGATGATTTTAAACACGAACATATATGGCACCTTGACAAATTCCACATAAACGAAGTAACAAACTGAAATTTAGAAATAACCTATTTAGGAAAACTTGTAACTTAAATCTTACCACATAATTATTTGCTCTCTATTTGCCTTTCTTGGAGGATAAAGCTAACATCACATTTCACCTCTGAGTGAGCACACTCTATTTTGTCATGTCTAACTAGAAGTAGATAAACGTAGCCAGCCATTTCTCCCTTTCATTTAATCCTGGCCCAGTCATTTCAAATGAAGAATAGCTTGTTACTTTAACATAAGTTTGTCCTGAAGAAAGGTACTATTTTAGAAGAAATGAAAAAAATAAAAGAGTAATTTAACTCCATTTTTGAGGATGCATTAGATTATAAGTAACTATCAGGAAAATTATGTTTATGTTTCTATTAACTTTTTAATGTATACTGTTCACTTGTGATAAACTTAAAAAACAGCACTAGAGTTTTATGAACTGAATTTGACTTACCAATTTTTCCTCCGATTGATATTTTCTCCTGCAGAGATCTATTTTACTTTAGTGCACCAAGGTAATTATGATGAAAAACAGTCTGAATAACCCATTTTAATGACGAATATTCATGTTTTGTTTGAAGGCAGGTAAGAAAGTAAATGCAAATGTAAAATTAGTGTAGCTTTATATAAGAAACAAAATTATCTAATTTCTTCCTAAGGGATTGTTACAGGCATTAACTATTAAAATCCCACTATCTTTCACTCAAATAACACTTATTTGAAATAAAAACTTTTAAGAAAAGTTTTTGAATCAAACTATTAAGTTATAAAAATTCACAAAACAATATTCATAAATGGTATGACTTATTTTAATAATCATCTTTCACCTATAATACCTAAGGATAACAAGTTTGTATTCATGCAAGTGTTAATTAATGAATGACAAACCTTTGCCAATTATTGACACATTCTTCTCTAATCCTGGTATGTGAAACATTTTAATGAAGTCATAGTTTATTACTAATGATATATTCTTGATTTTTGTAACTGTGGGAGAACAATCAACGTAATTTATTTGACTTTACCTACTTTTAAAATCACAGCAGTTAAGTAAGCTGCATTTTGTCCACCACATTTCATGTTCCATCAAAAGTTATGACCTCAGTCAGCAAATCCAGGGCCTGGTCCTTCACATCTCAGGGAGATCTGCTAAGAACCTGCCTTTCAGCCCCATTATCTCCCTGGCCACAAAGGTGTTCGCTAATTATCTCTGAATAAGAATTGTATTGGACTTTAATTTTCAGCAACAGGATCTGATAGTGTGTACAGAAGGAGAAAGGAACAATCCTTTTGTCTTTCCCAGGTCGTTTCTTTCTGGAAGCCAAGGGATGGCATAACTCATTCAGCATATATGATGAATGGAAACATGATCACATTACAGTGCCCACATCTTCCTATAGCAGCAAATTTCTCCATCAAGAGGGCCCAACTGAGATTAGACATTGTCCTCAGTCCCTTAGCTCTGTAAACCCACCAGGCAAAAGTTTTCACAAAATGATGAGAATGTTTGCAAGTAACCATGCAAAAACTGTAAAATCCACTTCTAGAAAGTAGATTTATTTTAGTTCATTTGATTGTAATCATCATTGCAATTTAGGAAAACATAATATGCTTATCTCATTTCCAATAAAAATTATAGACTTTATAGCGGTCATGATGAATATAGGTCTAATGTATGCTTTGAAAACTACTATATTAGCATCTCCTAAAATCTGAGCATTAGCTTAAGCAGTTTACAGAATAGAACCAGTTAAAGAATGACAACAAAACCCACCTTAGATACTAGTATTTCTCTAACCTGCTGTTCACATGATTTTACAGTATGTGGTGTCGGTTGACTTGAGGTTAGAAGATAATTGCTTTACATGCAGCTTTGAAAAAGGATGACATTGATCATGGTTGTGTTTGTATAGTAACTAGGGTTCACCTAAGAGAAAGGCTTTTTTGACCGGTGTCTGGAAGTGTTAGCTGGATATCTAGCCTCATTTCTCCAGGGCTCCCTCCCTCTTTTTTTCCTTCTCCTCACAGCTTGTCCCAGGACATGGTGATAATCTGCCAGCACCCACTTTCTTCTGAATGATTGGAAGAAAGGTCTATAAGGTTGCATGAATTATTGTTGAGCTGCTGACAAGTTCATCTCCCTTCCCTCCTCTCTCCTCCCTTTTATATGCACTTCGAGGAGGGAAAAACAGTGGCTGTAAGAAGGTCTCCTAATAGAGGGGGTTGTTGGAGGCTAAATGCATGGGCACACTGCCCTGTTGCCTTGAATGGACTTGCCACCCAAAGTGAGCATCAAAGCAGAGATTCAGTGTGGCTAGAAGTGAAAGCTACTCCTTAAGGAGCTCTCAGTGAACAGGAAAATGTCACTGATTTTTTCTGTGTGCGCGCCACTCTGTGGGAAAAAGACAAGTTCTCTGAATCCTGTGTTGTTCCAGAGAAATTTGAGGGAGGAAGCAGGAAGAAGCTGGCCTTCTCCAGGCCCATGGCTTGTTTTAAGTGTGCCCCAGGGATGAGAAGGGGGCAAAATGAACAGCAAGGAGAAACCCCTCTCACTCAGGCTGCTCCATACCCAGGCTGCTGCAGCTCCACAACCTGCTGATGCCATGAGGGCCAGCGAGGGAGGGACACAGGAAAGAATCTCATGGGCTTACAGGGAGCCTAGGCTCCTAGCTCTTGTGCAGAAGAGTCGTGGTAGCCTGGAATTATCACCAACTGATGGCTTTGGCTCTGTCGTTTCATCTTGGAAGCACATTCTCACGTCCCACACCACAGGACCTGGTACACGGGACACACTCTGTCAGCTTCACAGCCACCATTTGTCCAGCTGGCTGCCTGACATGGACACACGTTCTCGCACTGAACCTTCACAGTAAGTCCAGGAGGCACACACTAGGATGTCGCTTATTCAATCCATGAGGAAACTGAGGTTTGCTAACTTGCTAGGGGCCAGCCAGAGAGTAAAGGCAGCTCTGGGAAGGGAATTCAGGTGTCTGTCTGAGAAGGTGCTTGAATCTCAGGCTCCAAAACACCCAGTAAATGTTCTTTGGAGGAATCATTTATATTGACCATGGCCATTTAACAAATGATTCCACGCCAATTGCTCAAGTGGCTTTTCAACCTCGCTTTGAGGTTAATATAAACTTTAACTCCATTGTGTAGTCGAGGAGACTAAGAAGATGTGACTTTCCGGTGGCAGAGCCCCAAGTCAAATGGGTTTTTCAATCAAAGCCAATCAAAGCCAGGTATCCTTCCTCACACCTCACCCTGTCTGCAGAGAGCCTTGTGGCCTTTCTGAAGTTGCATCCCTACTCTACACAGGGAGCGTGTGGCTATGCCAAGTCTCCTTTCTCCCAGGCGGTGCTCCTCGACCATCCCTCAGAAGCCTGGGTGCCTCAGCTTCTGCCTTTGTCCCTCTCTGGATGTTCCAGGCACCTGAAACACCGATCCTTCCCTGGGCCATTTCCAGAGAGGGGGCATTTTCAGAGCTCCTTTGTATGCGGTTATATAATTTGTATAACAGGTGCCTTTTATTCCAGAGAGACACTTATTCATTTATTCATTCATCAGCAACTATTTATGAACTCTGTAGTATGACAGACAAACACTTCACCAGACAGTGGACTACAACAGTGAAGAAAATCATCACGGCCCTGGTGACAAAGAGACTTGACTGTTTATCTCCTTTCTTTTGATATCGAAATAGCAAGAAAATTCTTTTTGAAAGGTTGATTTCCACTTTTGCCACCACACTGCAAAATAAATCTTTCAACCTCTAAGTAGCCTTCTGAGTATCCCTTTTGCTATCTCCTCTCCTGTGTAGAATAGATCTTGCTGTGAAGTTCTATGTAGCCGGGTGGACATAAACTCAACCAGAGGCCACAATGTGACCATTTCCAGAGGTGACAGTGGACTGCAATGTTCAGAGAGAGATTTGCTATGGGGTCATAGTGAGATGCTGGTCGCGTTTATAACCTTCTTGTGAATATTTCCTAAGATGTGACACAGAGTTTGTCTAAAATCTTTATTTAAAGGCGACATTACATAATCCTTTGAGAAGTTTTACCATAGAATTAGACATCAGTAAGTACTTAAGAAATGCTAATATCATTCTTCCTGTGGTTTGAAGAGAAAATACAATAACATATGTAATTAGAAATTTCACCAGAATGCTTAATGCTAATGTTATTATAAAGTTATAGGCCAAATAAACCTTCAGATACAAGAATGTAAAAATCTCTAAAAAAAATCAGGGTATAGTTATCAAAATCCCTATAGCACTCACTTTGCTGAACATCTAATGGTTGTGGTAGTTTTATAAAACTGGTGACTGTGTTTAACAGACACTTTTTCCATGCCACAGCTGTCGTATTTACTTAAGAATAGATTAGGTAAGTGTTACAGCTAGGCAACAAGCAACTCTATTATTTTCATTATACACATTTTAAAAATCTCATATAGGTTTCTTTCTCTGGGATCAAAGCAAAAAATACCTGCTATCTCTAGAAACCTCAAAATGCTATATCCACACAGTAGAGAACATTTGCTTCGTTCAGAATTATATAGCTAGATGACAAGTGGAAAAGAGAAATGTACTTATTTTTCTTAATTTCTCTATTCCTGAAAAACTTATTGACATGAAAGTATTATCTAATCATGTAAAATGTAATGTAAAGGGTTTCTATCATTCTGTTTTCTCAAAGATCTCTCTACTTTTAAGAATAGATCTTACTGTGAAGTTCTGGGTAGCTGGGTGGACATAAGCACCATCAGAGGTAGTAATGTGACCATTTTCAGAGATGGCAGTGGAGGTGGCCGCTGGGAAAACAATCTGATTTTTAGACGGTAGTTCACATTAACATACAAGGTAATCTACTTCCTCAAGTTCACATATGGTAAAGCTCAGATGACCTTATGGGGTTCCAGAGCTGAAGATAAGAAGCAGAAGGAAATCTGGTTCCGCCCAGTGAAAGCTATCTGCCCTGATGGACAGAGGAGGCCCATTCCCTCCCACTTGTCTGTTTCCATGATGCTGCCTTAGGACACATATTTGATTTTTTTTTTGAGTGAGTGGATATTTTGATGTGTATCTCATCAGTTATATTCATGAGTGAAATAAAAATAAGAAATTCATGAGATGAAAGAAAATATTAAAAGCATCAATAAAATAAATTTCATAACCGTGTAGTATTATAACAATTTAGATAATGTTTGTATCCCAGCTCAAGAGTCTATCTCTCCTGGATGCCCCTTGTTCAACTTTGTAAGTCTGAAGTCAGAGATATTCTTGTGAAACAGAAGAAGAAATCCTATTTTAAGCAATATCCTTTCATATTCTATTGGCAAGAAAATAAAATGAAACTCTACTAAGGTTTTAGAGGTATGTTATTTTGTAATAAAATAATAAAATAACACCCATTTCTTCTTTCAAAATCAGTGCTTTCTGTTTCTTTCTAGATTTTGTCTATATAAAACTAGAAAATAATGTATT
>NW_016829831.1:392525-440194 GCF_001698545.2 Rhinopithecus bieti | reverse complement strand
TTTGTATCCCAGCTCAAGAGTCTATCTCTCCTGGATGCCCCTTGTTCAACTTTGTAAGTCTGAAGTCAGAGATATTCTTGTGAAACAGAAGAAGAAATCCTATTTTAAGCAATATCCTTTCATATTCTATTGGCAAGAAAATAAAATGAAACTCTACTAAGGTTTTTAGAGGTATGTTATTTTGTAATAAAAATAATAAAATAACACCCATTTCTTCTTTCAAAATCAGTGCTTTCTGTTTCTTTCTAGATTTTGTCTATATAAAAACTAGAAAATAATGTATTGGTAAAGGTGAAACCTTCATCACCTTTTTAAAAGTCATTTTAATAGAAGGTTTGTTTTACTGTTTGTTACTCTTTTAAGTTGCCTTTGATTCACTGGACAAATTAATTTGGTATCTCAGATAAACAATTCGTAGATTATATGCTAGATATTTAAATAAGAGTTTTAATGTTCTGTTTATTTTTTATCCCATATACCTTGCCTCAAACTGATTACAGTATACATTTTCTTAAAGAGAAAATTTTTACAAAATCAAATGCTGAAGATTAATTCTCATCCTTAATTTTATAGGTTTCCACAGGATAATTTATCTTTAGAAACCAATAACGTTGAGTTAAAGAAAAGCCTTCTCTTGTTTTCGTTTTACTATGTTATTACTTGTTTACATTTTAACTTCTAATATCTAAGTATTTAAATTGCAATTCTTAAGTGACAATTAATGGATCTATTTAAACATGTGTGTTGATTTCTAAATTCGTCTAGCAGATATCAGCAACTTGCTTACACTGAAGATTTCACTACTAAGAGAATGTGAGTTCAGTTGCTGCACCATGTGAAATACTATAGTTGGAACCTATTGTACATTCAAATAGATAAATTATTAATACTATCTGCTGCTGTTAAACAAGCATCACATTTGTGGCATTGAAATTCTGATTTGTCAAGTATTGGGGGCCATAACTATATTAAACCATGCGTCTATGTGAGGGGGAAAATATTCTTTAGAAGGGGATCTTAATCAGTTTCATGCTGAGCCAAAGAAAATTGTAAACTATGCATTAAAAGAAGATTTACTGAAAGTTATTTTTACTAGATCCACTGCATTCTAATTCACTGCTTCCCTTTAGTTTTCAATGATAATATACGTAATCTTGCAGACACATTCATGAGCAAAGTTGCATGTGGATTTACACTTGTGGAGCTACATTACAATGGGTAGATTTAAGGTATTATAAAATGAGTTTTTGGATTTGTTACAGGGGTACGCAGCCCCTCAGATACAGGCGGGTAGGTTTTCCAACATATGGCAACCACCTTATTATAAAACAAAACAGTGTTAAGTCAAAGTACCTGATTACGATTCGCGACCGCCATGCAGCTACGACAGCTTGGCTTATATTTAATACCGCAGAAACAATATCATTTATTTTTCTGTCTTCTCTTATCCCTAAGTTATTGGGTTTGTAGGCTTTGAAACCTTAAGCAAAAGGATAAAATACAAATTATAGAAAACATTGGAGTATGGAGAAATCAAATTACATTCTCCACAATCCTCAAAAAGATAGTTCACATTCCTCATGTGCAGTCTGGGCGAATCCCCATCACCAGAGAGCTTTCAGGAGGATAATTAGTAGTCTTTGGGGTACAAGCAGAGCATTCAAATTGTACTAGGAATAGCCAATTCTACTAACGAGTTAATTTCCAGCTTTGAAATCATAATTATCCAAGTTTTTTCCAATAAAACCTATTATTGAGAGTGTTCAAATAATTAAAAATATTGTCATGTGTTCTTTAGATACAATGATTATCGGCAGAGATCTAGGAGAAGGTGTGTTCCATCTTGGAAAAGTGGGTAGGTTTTCCTTGTTTTTTTGTTCTCTTTTCAAATTTCAAATGCATTATGAAATTGTGCAGTTTTGGAAGTTGGTCAGAACATGAACATAAAGAAAAAAACACATTCACCATCAACAGAGAGGAAACAAATTCTTTTGCAACATCAGTTTCTAATAAGTAAGATCTTTGTAGAAACTTGAGTGAATGACAAAAAAAAAAAAAAAGAATTGTTAGTGAATAGATGTATTCAATTGGGTGTAATAACTAGTTAATTTATAACCAATCAATGTTAAAGCTCCATGGGCTTGTCTTAGACTCTTGTTCCCATTCACTGTTCTCTTATTAACAAGGCTTTAATTCCAGTGGTGACAGACAAAAGCATGGGACTCTAATGAACTGTCTGCTCTGTGCAGAGAGCTGGTGGTAATGTCGAATGTTAGTTACAATAATGATAATCTTTAGTATTTTTAGCTTGTCAGAACTTGCACAGCTAACAACAACCAGTCTTTTACTAAAACTCTACCTCATCAAACTAACTTAATTAGCAATTCAACTCCTTATTTTTGTTTTGGATCCCCCTCTGGCTACTAATTAAAGCTTAATCGAAACCGCTGAACTGAGGTTGTAAAGAATTCATTAATATTAAAATTAGCCCCAACAATTTTTTTGGGGGCTGGTGCAATTTGTATTTGTTACTGTCAGGGGTTTGAAACTCAGTTGAATTGTTTAAAAAGCCTTACAAGAAATTCTCAGTCTGCCATACGTGTGAGCTGAGCACATATGACAAATGCCAATAGTTACACGAACATCATTTCTGACCATGCAAACTTAGTTCACTTGGGCCATTTTTAAATATATTTAGCCAAAATATAACTTAGGATTTTTTTCTGAAGTCATTCACAGCGCTTTATCCTCCTAAGTGGTTTCATATTTTGGATAAAAGAGAAGAGAAAGAACTCTGGAAAAAATTTCAAGGATTGATTTCTATGTATTATCTTGACAAGATTAATATGTTTGAAAAATGAACAGATTTAGCTCTTCACTTTGATTTTCCACTTTTGTAACATCAAAGATTACTCTAACAGCGGTACTGGTCATTCTGAAAAGTAAAATCAAATGAGTACAAAACCCAAATGCTCTGTACAGGACACACTTTTTAAAAAAATGAAATCTGATCTTTTATCAGGAATGGTTGAAAAGGAAATGTAATACCTTTTTTCCTCTAATAAAATGATCATGTCAGTGTATGCCTGAAGTTCTTTTTCAGATTTCTATTGATGGTTTAAGTAGTAAGTTTAAACTATTAGGTTTTTTAGTTCACATCAAAAAAACCCTTATTCAATATTTAGATATTTGTAAATATTCTCAATTTCAGTGGGACTGCATTTGTTTTCCAGCACATGACATGTAAATGCAAATTGAAAATGCTTTTTATCATGGTGAAGAGGAAATAATTTTCATAAATCAAATCCCCTTTTCATTTTAATTTTTGATATTTTAATAATTTTGTGAAAACATGTATATTTATTTTACCCTTTAGGAAAATTCCAAGTATGTAAGAAACAAACTTGTTGGCACTAAAATATACAGCAACTAATGCTATTTAGCATATCTTATTAAACTAGAAAATTAAAATACATCTCTAAAATGCAAAACTGTATCAAAATACGCATGAAAATTATACTTGCATTTAAGTTACATTTAGATAAAATTTGCAGCAAAATAACTACTCACACATTTTAAAATAAATATATGTCCATTTTCAAATCCATGGATTAAATTAACAATGGCATATAAGGCACAGAATTTTAAATCCTGGTGACAATTTCCATGAAGTTATTCAAATACATTTTGACTTCTGACAAGAGGATGTAATTTATAAAACAGAACATGCCTATCAGTGGAACTTAAATTAGCATAATGAGGATACTTTCATTTCTGCAAGCACAGTTTTTGACATCCCTATGTGGAGCTCTTAGAAGAAACCAGTAAAAAAAAAAAAAAAAGTGAATATATGTAAGTAGAAAATTATGAACAAAATACCTGAAAACTTTATCTGATTTCAGTAAACAAAATAAATTTTACTTTCAAAAAAATCATTTCTCAAACTGAGAAAAATGTTTCTTAAACGTAGAATGCTGGAACACAGCCGTCAGCTGTCGTTACCCATATAAACTAAGAGAAGTGTTCTGAGGTTATCATTGCATGACAAGAAACACTGACATTCATGTTATGCAATTTTTATCAGTGTTTTGAGTTAATTTGCTATTGTGTTTCATACAAATCCACTGCAGTCACAAGTATAACCTTTTAATACTGTTGTACAGTATTGTATTTCTGGTTCAAGTAAAATGAGGCTGGTTGTTGAGTGATTTGGCTTATATGCAGAAACATACACCAAATTGTTCAGGGAAAATAGATACTTTTTAGCTTATGCAATATATTGAACCGTATTAACCACAGAAAAATGTTATTTATACCAGTGAATTTTGCCCTGGCCTGAAAGAGGATGAAAGAAGCCATCAATTCTTTGCACAGTATTTGAAGAAAAAAAATGGAGCAGTTAAACAAGTAAAAACAGCAAATAAATTTGAAGCTTAAGTCATAAATATTATCTGTTTATAATGTTAAAAAAGAAAATATTTATAATTTTTATATATACTTTTAAAAATATTGCTGATATTCTTTAGATGTATCTGAACTTGATGTCCTTAAGGAAGCTTAAGAGACCATCGGTATCAACGTCNTTATAATTTTATATATACTTTTAAAATATTGCTGATATTCTTTAGATGTATCTGAACTTGATGTCCTTAAGGAAGCTTAAGAGACCATCGGTATCAACGTCTTCAGACAAAGGCGTCAATCATTTTACACCAAGCCAGATTTGATAAGAGCTGCTTCAAACTGAAATACCTATAAAGGAAAATTTCCTGAGGCCTTCTCCTAAAAGGATATAGAAGACTATGTATTTGCTCAAGAAATCCGCATATGATATTTCAGGTCTTTCAGAATGACACTTTCATATGAATGTGATATTAAAATGATATGATTGTAAAGTGGAACACAGGGGATGACTGAAGGATTATTGCATTTTACCTTTATTGTTTTAACTATACCTCTACCTGTAGCCTTCTCAATGGGTCTACATTCCTTTGGTTTATTTACAATCCTAACTTAGGACATTGCTAGCCATACAATTAAACACATTGTTTTTGGGATTATATAAAACCTGTAGGTTACACACAGGTTCTAAACAAATATTTTAATATTTTTTTCAATATATCAGCCTTGTTTTGCAGTACTTTCTGCTGTTTTGTTTGTTTGTTTGTTTGTTTTCAGTATATAGTTCAGGCCATTATTACATTTTGAGTTTTACAGTGATACAATGTATAAATATATCATTTCAGTTTTAAATATAGCACTGATCTTAACTAGCAGCAAAGGTCTTGTTAAAATGTTTCAAAAGATCATGTAATAACCATAGCCAAAAGAACATATACCTAGCATTGATATAAATATTCTTTCTGTTCTCTTTTATCACTTCTCCTCTCACCCATAAATACTTAATCCAAAACTATTACTTTTCAAATGTTAGTAACAAAAAAAGGATGTCATACTTAATTTTTGTATATCCCAAATACCACTTTAACATTTATTTCTATAAATGGAATTGGTGATAAAGGAATTGATATAATTGTGAAAAGCCTACTTCTCTGAAATTAATAAAATTATTATCTATGAAATCAAGATTTTAATAAGTAAAAAGATTAAAAGGTTTTCTGAGCAGTTAACTGCAACTTTGTAGTAAAGTAATATCACGAGAAGAAAAATGTGACTTTTGCATATAAAATACTACTTTTTTTGTGTGCCATATTTTCCTATGTAAAGACAAAAAGGGAGAGTGGAGGGGTTGGGCTGGGGTAAGGAAGGGAGAACTGGATGGCATCTAGGAAATAAAAATGACGTGCGCTCGCATCAGCCTATCATCCAATGCTGCATGGTGGCTCAGATCTGGCCACTGTGAATGAGCTCATTGGAGCTACCTTTAATATTGTCCCCTGGGTCTGACCTGTAATTGTGACTAATTTATATGAAATTTCTTAGGCTCCCTTTACAATGTTCTACAAATTACAGTGAGGGAAAGTCGGTGATAAAAAAGCAGAAAGAAAAAGGGAAAAGGGAAATGGGTGGATAGGGGAATGAGGAGTTACTGTTTCATGAGAACAGAGTTTCAGTTCTGCAAAATGAAGAGTTGTGTAGACAGAGAGCGGTGACAGTTGCACCGCAGTGTGAATGCCCTGAGTGCCACTGAAATGTACACTAAGAAGTGGTTCAAATGGTAAACTTTATGTTATGAGTATTTTGCCACAATTTAAAAGTATGGAAAAAGAAAGAGGGACTAGTGGCTCACATTTGTAATCCCAGCACTTTGAGAGGCCAAGACGGCCTTTGGGATCACCTGAGGTCAGGGATCTGCCCTGGCCAACATGGTGAAAACCCGTCTCTACTAAAAATACAAAAATTAGCCAGGCATGATGACATGCACCTGTAATCCCAGCTACTCAGGAGGCTGAGGCAAGAGAATCACATGAACCTGGGAGGTGGAGGTTGGAGTGAGCTGAAATTGCACCACTGCACTCCAGCCTGGGCAACAGAGCAAGGCTCTAAAAAAAGAAAAGAAAAGAAAAGGAAAGAAAAAGAAAGGAAGGAAGGAAGGAAGGAAGGAAGGAAGGAAGGAAGGAAGGAAGGAAGGAAGGAGAAAGAAAGAGGGAGACACCATTTAAATGAATTGTAGCTTACATATCGCCAGTGAGAAGGAAATTAATAAGCGAATAACCTCCTGAACAGCTGGAGACAGCGGAGGGTGGATTCGACGTGTTTTAGGGAGAATATTGCAGTCTGTGACCTGATAAAGCAGAGTCTGCATGTCACACTCCTCTGAAACCTGCAGTATTCCCAGGACAGAAGCTGCCCCGTTGGAGATGAGAGGGAGTGGAGAGATGCCATTTCCCACCTGACGGGCAGCAGACAATTCACAGATACATTTATAGCAACATCCAGAATTGCTCAGATCTGAAAAACCATGAATAAAAATCAAGATTAATTGATAGAACAGAAATGCAGTTAATGAAGTGGTAACTGTAAGTTTTGAAATTTGAGCAAATGTTGTCAGTAAGAATGAATATTCTCTTAAAAGCTCCTCCTTGTAAGTACAGGTGATTGTTTCAATTCCAAATGCCAAGAAGATGATAGTGGAACAGTGGGCTTCTGGGGAAGGAAGGAGACAGATAACAAGTGAGACCACAGGATGCAGTTAGTCATGTGCAGTCTTAACCAATTCCCTGGTGCAGCAGCATCGTAATTCTGATAATATCAGAATAGTGAGACAGCCAGGTGGGAGTGGGTCCCTGGATAAACTCCAACCAGCCTGACCACTGAGGTGGAGCCTCAGCAAGTTCACAAGTGTGCAGCAGGGAGGAGCCCGGTCCCCCCTCTTCCTGTGTGAACCTGAGAGTCAAGCTCAGGGCAGGAAGTGCTCTAGCAGGGACTTCGGTAAGAGTCCTCTTTTCTTCTGTTTTACCCAATAAAACCCTATCTTAAAAATTGTCTGTGAGCCTGAATTTTCATGGCTGTGGGACAAAGAACCCTGTCTTTAGCTTAAGTAAGGAAAAGTCCTGCAACAATAGTACAAAATGAAAACTGTGGTTTGTAGTCTAAAACGTCACTTAAGTTTACAAGTTAGTGCACTGTGTATCATTCTGATTTCCATATTTTAATGTTCCATGGATTGCGGAGTCTCTATAAAGCCTGAATTAAAGATGTTTCTCAGATCATTAAAAACAGGTAAACTTTGTCAGATCAACATGACATGCCCTGGGTGGGTAAAATATGTTTCTCTCTGATTGGTTTAACGAGCCTGAGCTTGGTCTTCGTATTATACCCATTACAGAAACATGCAAGAAAATGTAACGATTTGTTGTCAAAGATTAAGAGTAAATGAGTTATGGCCAGAATGCCTAACAATTAAAAGCCAACTGCATAATTAAGAAGATCAATTCTACAATATTTCAAATGATTTGTGAATGGACTTTAAAGTGAACATTGTAACATATATGCATTTTGTGCTTGTAATTGTAAAACATGCACAAAATTTTAAACAAAGCATAGCCTCCCAACTGTCCACCACTGCTCTGCTGACACCTTATTAATGGGTAATACAGAACTCTGCTTAGAGCGTTCATCAGCCTATCAGCTAAAGGATTGTAAACAACACTCCTTATAACTGGAATGTTTAATATACAGTATACAAGTTTGTATTTAAAATTAACTCTTGAAGTGAATATTTAAAGCCCTGTTATTATAGTCTATAATAACTTTAATATTCATTTTATTTATTTATTTATTTAAATATATACCCTTCTGTTTCAAAAAATGAAAATTAAGTAATTTATTAATTTTAATTAAAATTAATTTTAATTTTTGACACATTGCATTTTGATGTATGTCAAAATTGATATTTCCTTTATGAAAATCTGCAGAATATTCTAAATTAATTTCAATACATTTAACTAAAAGTATTGAATTATACAACATTAGAAGATAATCACATTTTCTTAGACGTCAAGAAGATGTGAATTACAAGCCTAATCTAATAGCAAATGTATAAGTCTGCACAAAATACATTAGATTTTCAAAAATTTGGTGATTTTGATATCTCTTTTTTAGTATTTAAATTAACAAATAATAAGCATCTTAATTTCTCTAGATCACATAGTAATGAATGAAAATTCTGAATAGTTTAAATAATTTAATACAAAAGTAAGTTTATTTCTAAATATGTAAAGAAATATATTACTACTCAATATAGTTTTTCCCATTAAAATTAGCTTGCAGTGTGCAAAACAGATCATCAACATTTCAGTAAAGATCAATGATTTCAACTATTGATCATAATTATGCCCATTGAAAAATGTCTTTTTTCTGTTAGAATTCGTAAATAATGTTTATTGAATAAGTCATGTATTAATTCTACTTATGAGTTTATAGTTGATTCATCAACAAAAGCTAATTATTCTCAGCATATTATTAGTTATGAAATGTCAGCCAGCATCTCCGAGTCCTTTTACTTTTTCTTTACTCAGAGGACAAATATGGGTGATTTCCCAAATTATATTAGATAATTTAAGCCTTTGTTTTAAATCTTGTCTATTAAATTGTTTTAGGCTTAGTCATAATATGCTATTAGCATAAATATAGACAAACATACAACATTCACACAGCCAAAAGCAAAGGATATTATTTAGTGATATTTTCCCCTAGAACATTTAAGAAAGATATACATGGAACCCAATAAATTATGGATTCAAAATATACTCTTAAATCCAATTATTAGAGGAAACCAGTTGAAAGCAGATTAACTTGTCCCCTACCTTGGGCACCATTTCAGCTGAACAATTGTGACACTCTTTGCTGATACCCCTTAAGCAACCTCTTTGAGATAGCTCTCCACAACTTTCTGTTTAGGAATATTCCCGTAGACAGTTTTCACCCAAATCCATTTATTTGGATCATACAGGGATTAAGTTGCGTGCAGAATTTTTGCAACGTTAGTTGCACGGACAGATTGTAGTTTAGTGCTGTGAGCTTTGGAATACCACAATAACAACAAATAATGAAAGAAGGAGGAAAAAGAGAGACAGAGAAAGATTGAGTGCTCTACTTTAAGAACACCCACAAATTCCTCTAATTTCATGTCATTGTGAGTTGGTGACTGTAGGCCCAGTGGAAAGCACGGTACAGGAACAGAGCAGGAAACAGCCTGCCTAATCACGCATAGTGGCAGGTGCTCTGGAGTCCCGCTGCCTTATCTCCACTTTTTATTCCTTGTCAGAATACACCCTGGAGAATCATAACTTATTTTCTTTAACTTTATTAAATAGAAATTTACCAATGGTCATAATGTAGCACATGAGGTCAACATTCCTAACAGGAAAGAGAAGAAGAAGTAGAAGGTGGACTTTGGTTCACAGTCTTTTACAATATAATTAATTATTTTTCAGTGACTTCAACATCAGATTGATCACCAAAATGTTTCTCTGTGGCTGAAGTTATAAAATCAAGAGTGTGTGCAAGACAGATTTGAATAGGAGTTATATAGAGAGAGGGTGAGAAAAGTGTGGAACAGTTAACTTTGGAAACATTTCTTAATATTCACTGCACAGATGGTCACAGCATGTGCTGCTGGGGGCACACCTGGGCTGGAGAACAAGTTGCCTGGATTTCGTGGGGACCCTAATTATAAACAGACGAGTGGAGAGATGCCACAGGTCAGCCAGCAGGGTGAAGGGGGAAAGGAAAGTGCCAAATTCTCAGTGTTTCCTGGAGAATAATAAGATCTACAACTTTCATAACACCTTTCATCTGAAAAAGAACAAGAGACAGATGTGTTGTCAAGGAAGATGGTGCTGGCCAGTCTCCATCCTCACTCATTACTCTGATGTACATTTACTCACTTGCTCTTATCTTCTCTTAGTCTCATGTTCCAGGTTAAGTCTGGTCATGAGGCAGGCGGAAAAGAAAAGAAAATTACTGGATATGGGATTTCCACAGGAACAGTATTTTCTTGGGACTTCATTTTACCCACAGGGTAGGACTTCCCTGTTCACCGTCTCATGTGCTTACTCATGGGGACTTTCCAACCCTCCAGCCACAACGTGATCTCCAGACTCCCAATGTCCACACCAGGGTTGGCCCAGCTCTGTGGTCCTGTTGATGTCAACATCTCCTTATTTCATCTTTGCACACAACCAGATCATAATAACATCCTTTGAATGTTTATCTTAGAAAAGCTAATTTATGAAATGCTATTTTATATTCCCTGTATCTCAATTTGCTTTCCTCCTTTCTAGTTCCATAGGCTGTATCTTCCTGAAGCCTGTCATTTTCTCTTTTGCATTTATATTGCTGAGTAATAGCATTTGAACCCTCTCCAGGACTTCCAACTTCTGCATGACTGAGTGGTTCTCTGTGAAACTTAGCTTTGCCTGGGATTTAGAATTGTTCTTACTCTAATTTACCTAGAATTAAATGCAAACAAGCTTTTCATAATAGACCTGGAATGGGCAATTATATATCAATAAATACATAAAAGTGTATTATTGATGGATATAGAGCATTATATTTGATTTTTCAGTCATTGAATTTTAAACTCAAGCACAAAAGAAGGCAAGCATATCCATTAGATTGCACTTGGCTGTGAGTTTTGGAAAATTCAACTGATGGTGGCTTACAAAAACGACATTTATTACTGATTTAGTAAGAAGTCCTGGAAGAGGTGGCCTGGTGTGTTTGGATAGCTTGTTGTATTAGTACGTTTTCACGGTGCTGATAGACATATCCGAGACAGGGTAATTTATAAAGAAAAAAGGATTTAATGGACTTACAGTTCCACTTGTCTGGGAAGGCCTCACAACCACCGCAGAAGGTGAAAGGCACATCTTATATGGCAGCAGGCAAGAGATAATGGGAATCAAGTGAAAGGAGAAACCCCTTATAAAATCATGAGATCTCATGAGACTTATTCACTACCATGAGAACAGTATTCGGGAAACTGCTCCCATGATTCAATTATCTCCCACCAGGTCCCTCCCAACAACACGTGGGAATTATGGGAGCTACAATTCAAGATGAGATTTGGGTGGGGACACAGCCAAACCATGTCACTCATCATCCTGAAGGCCAAAGATTCTTCCTAAGCACCTGCTGGGACTACTTCAGCAGGATGGGGATGGCTTTTTTCTGAAAGCTTCTTTCCTCACTGTGAGAAGCTGGAGGCCACAACTACAGGCATAAACATCCCTGTCACAAAGGAGATGACAGGCAGGGTGTTGACTTTTTGGTGAGAGGCTTCCTGTTACCCTTCCTTTCTCTTATCAAAGAGACAAAGTATTCCTCACAGCTCATCCAGCTGACAGTTCTCTTCTGCTTCATTGGCCAGAGCTGAGTCATAGGATCCTTTCCAGCTCTTGGGAACTAACTTTCAGCCTCTCTGATGGGACAGGGGAAGGAACAGAGGGCTGAGAATGGCTGCTGAGGAAACAGCCTGGTGGGCTGAGCCCTGCTTTGCTTCCAAGCAGGGGCGAGTTTAGATCCCTGTACATATTTGGAAATATGTTAAAAACATTTTTTAAGAATATTTATTTTAAGGGGTGTGATGGTTACTATTGAGTGTCAACTTGATGGGATACATGGATGCAAAGTATTGTTCCTGGGTGTATCTGTGAGGGTGTCACCAAAGGAGATTAACATTTGAGTAGGTGAACTGCGAGATGCAGACCCACCCTCAATCTGGGTGGACACCATCTAATCAGCTGCCAGACTGGCTAGGATAAAAGCAGTCAGGGAACATGGAAAGACGAGACTGGCTCAGTCTTCCAGCCTACATCTTTCTCTCGTGCTGGATGCTTCCCGGCCTCAAACATCGGACTTCAAATTCTCCTGCTTTTGGACTCTTGGACCTTGGACCACAGATTGAAGACTGCACTGTTGGCTTCCCTACCTTTGAGGTTTGGGTCTGGAGCTGGGTTCCTTGCTCCTCAGCTTGCAGACGGCCAATTGTGGGACTTCACCTTGTGATTGTGTGAGTCAAAACTCCTTAATAAACTCCCTTTCATATATACATCTATCCTATCAGTCCTGTTCCTCTAGAGACCCCTGACTAATACAAGGGAGAAGGGCACTAATACCAAGACAACAGCAACAACAAAAAGCCATGATGAATGAGAAATGAAGCATGAGATCTTTACGGCAGAGGAATTGACTGTAAGCAGAAAGCTGATGCTCTATCTCTCAGTCATCTATCTAGCTAAAATTTAGTTAATAAGCAGGCTAGTTTCTCAGACAGATTCACTAGCAAACGTTTATGCATCTGATTTGCTCACAATTTGCATTTGTTCTCAATAAAATAACAAAAATTACATCATTATAATCTGGATAAGCATTTACTCATACTTGAAGGAATACTGGCATGTGGTTTGAAGTAAAAGAAAGTTAAACCTCAGTTTCACCCAATAACTTCCCTTTTCTCTTAATCTGCAGAACAAAAGATAGGTGCATGCTTTCTAACAAAAAGAAACCATCAGGCAGTGGGCAGGAAGTCATGTTTTAGGGGATTACTTATAACAACTAGTAGCAACAAACCATGGGTCACTAACCAAGGGCGAGTTGCTCCACGGCTATTTACTCCACCAAATCATGTCACTCAGCACGATGGAAACTCAGTACATCCAGTATCATTGAGGACCCAGCTTTGCGTTAACTCATCTTGCTCATGTGGCGTCTGAAGCAATTCAAGTCACTATTCAAGTTTGGTTTTGCAACTCTGAGTTTAGGAGTTTAGAAGTCAAGTTTTGAGAAAATAAGAGGCATTTCAAAGTCGCGCTCACTTTTCACAGGGTCTTCTGGGGTATGGTTTTGCATAGCAAGTGCTTGTGAGTTCTTCAGACTTAAACTTTTACTTTTCTTCTGTTCTGTCTGCTGCCAGCTTACCTAATCGTAGGTACAGTGGTAGCATTCGTTTCCCCACTTATAACACACAAGCACTCATGTTGTCCCCTTCACTGTGGAACAGTGAAAAGATTATTTTTATCTCCCAGGTGTTTTTAATTTTACTTCTCTCATGCCTGTAGCCCAGTTTACACTTGTCCTTTTCGACGTGCTTAAGTCTCTTGGCCTCCAAAGTGACCCAGAATGAGGTTTGTCATCATCTGTTTGATACAGAAGAAATCCAGAGGTGAGGCAGGAGTTCCAGATTCTTTCCCAGCATTGGTCCTCGTCAAAGCTCTCATTGCTAGATATTAGTGTCACTAAACCCATTTCATAGAGTTGCAAGGGGAGGAACACAGGGGTGAAGTCAGTTTCTTCAAGTCACAGGGCCAGCATTGGCACAAAGGCAGCCTAAAACCACAGCCCCTCCTCTCAGCCTCTTCTGTGGTACCAAGATAGGCCTAAATGTAGAAGGATCCTCCCAGTCTTGCAGGACAACCCTTTCCCAACCAGGACACACTTCCTGCCTCTGCAGCTGTGCCTTTCCCAGGCTCCTGGACAGGAAGACACTGGGGCTGTCTGCGTAGGGTTTCACTAA
The DNA here is from genome assembly GCF_001698545.2 of Rhinopithecus bieti. Classification (NCBI taxonomy): domain Eukaryota; kingdom Metazoa; phylum Chordata; class Mammalia; order Primates; family Cercopithecidae; genus Rhinopithecus; species Rhinopithecus bieti. The sequence goes on along the minus strand of NW_016829831.1, from coordinate 426,213 downwards.
TATCCCTTCAGCCATCAATGTGTGGAGCATCATCAGGAAAGTCATGTTCCTGTCACCACAAGCTCAGCTGTATTGGCTTCTTCAGTCACTTGGGAGAGGCATTCTTATCTCTGTTCTGCTTCCTCATCTCCACCAGAGATCAAACACAAACAGCAACAGCCACAGACAAGCTCCATCGCAGTCTCCATTCCATGCCCGCCTCCTCCTGGCACAGGCAGGTTGAAACTTCCTCTTCTTCTGGGAGGCAAGCAGGAACCAAATGGAGTTTCTTTCTCTCTCAATTTCCTTGGGTTTTAATTTGAAGAAAAAGAGAGAGAACTGCAGGGGACCAAGTCATCCTTCTAGGGCTCCATCAGCAGCCCTTGCCTCCTGCAGCTGTTCTGATTAATGGCTGTGCCTCCTGCAGAGCCCCTGTAATAGGTGTCAGGAGGGTGTTTACTCAAAGTTTTACACCCAATTGTCGTGAAGGTCAAAACAATAGGGCATCTCCCATGCAGGTTAAACATCTTTTTATGAGTATACACTCTATTAGAGCGAACTCCACTCTGTGTTTTCAGGCTGCTGACTAAAGTCTGTGGGTCCTTGCTACTTTCTTCCAGGCTGACTCAGCAGGGCAGGTCCAAGGGAGAACTGTGGGCACAAGTCAGCCACTACTGGGGTCAGAGTTGGGCTTTCAGCCTTCAGACGACCACCAGTGAGATGCAGATGCCCACATGTCTCTCCAGCTTTGGAGCATCTGTCTGCTTTCAAAACTCTGAAACATTTAATAATCAAAACAGTGATATCAAAACTCCTTTCCCGAGAAAGAGCAGTTCATGCAAAATAGATCATAATTTCTTAAAATTAAAATGCCTCCTTTTGGTACATTAAACACTGACCTTGATCCCCCAAGTTGGTTAGCCCCTCCCTTAATCATCTTCTCTCATTGTCCCCTCAGCCTCTCTACCTTATGCACACACGAACTCCAAGAAATAGAGAGCAAAATGCTACACGTTGGAAATATTGTCTCCCATCTGCTATCCACAGGTGTTGCAGAGGAGATTTTTGACCCTATATCTGAGGAAAAGAAAGCCAAAGGTCAAAGTGAATTTCCTAAACATCAGATGCTCTGAAAGTGCTGCCTTATGTTGGTTCACACCATGCATGGAGCCATCTTCAGTCCTGTTTTGTGCTGTTACACATATGAGGCACCTTTTGAAGACTGGAATGCAACAAGGACTGGAAGAGCCCACCAAATTCCCCTAAGTGCTCTCCGAAGAGTAGAGACTCCAATAGAGTCAACTGGGTTTATTTTAATCTTTACAAAAACCCATGTAGATGTTATATTTCTCTTTAAAGGAGGATGATTGTTTAATTATCTTCATGAATGCCCATGCCACTGTGCATATCTGTGAATGGCCACTCTTTCCCCTCAAAATCTGGAGATGAATTTAATGACTTTTCAAACCATTAAACATATTGGTGTTGACATTAGGTAAATGCAATAACATAGCACATGTTGAGAAGGAAATTAATTATACAAGTATTTATTGAAAACTGATCATTAGCTAAAATCTATGGGATGGATGAAACACAATGAAAAAGAAGGAGGAGGAAGTAATGATGTAGATAGAGTTGCATCAAGTGGCCAGGCATGGACTGGGGAGATGAGAGCAGAGGCAGGAGGCAGCCTGGGTGCTAAGCCTTTTTCCTGCTCAGAACCCTGTGTACATGACCTAGGCTCTACTGGTTGTCTCATTTGTGGTTACAGAAACTGGTGTGCAGAGAAGCGGAGAGCTTGCTTCAAGTTGTGCTAGTCGGTTTACCGTCTCACCCCAGGACTGTTACATCTAAGCTAGACAATGTCTAGGTTCTGCTTGTGAGATGATCTTGTGAGGTATACTGTAGAATCAGGATGTTAACTTTAGGCAGAAAGGTGTGGTTGTAAACAAAAGAACGTGATATCTAGATAATTCTAATGACACTGTGAGCTGCACATTGGGGTACTGGTGCAGGCATGGGGGTGGGGAAATGGATGAAGGCCCATGAAATCATTGCTCTTGAGGAAGAATCTATGTAACCCTCTTGGGAGATTCAATATACAAATGAACACCCATCAGACTATGTATAGAAATAGAACTCTGACCCATAATCTGTAACAATCTGCCCAGAAAACAAACCTATTATCTACAACAACCAGCCCAGGAACCAGCCTGCTATCCTTAAGTCAGAGGTGCAGGCAGTCAGACCGCTATCTCTTAGCAATAATCCCCAAGCAGAACAGTAACCCCTGCAACAACCAGCTCCAAATAATTGATAGCTTCCTAATTTCCCACCCATCCTCATCCCCAACCCACTTCCAAGTTAGGACCAGATAGAGAAACTCAAACATGCCCCACTGAGCCATCACATAGGAGTCCAGGCTTCTAGTTAGTCACCTCCAGCTCCCCCACACCAGCAGCCTCTTCCCTGCTTTCCACCATGAAGCTTTCCCACCCTTCTGGCTGCCTTTGGGTCTCTGCCAAACACAAGTGCTGGTGGCAGACTCCCTTGCTATGACAAGCTCTGAATAAATAGCATTTGCTTGTTCTCGTTTGGATAGTCTTCCTTTATTTCCACATTTGTCTCCTGAAATACACAAGTCTATTAAGTGGAGATTGTCTATCCAACATTTACAATGAGTAAGCTAAAGCTCAGAGAAGCAAAGTCAATCTTGACCTCCAGTGCAAGATCATGGAGCAAGTCAGAGGGAGAATTTAAATCTGAGTCAGACTGACACCCAAACCTATGCATTTAGTCACTCTCATGTCACTATTGCTTCACTTATAGAAATTAGAATAGAAAAAGGGAGGCTCAGAGTTAGAAATTTGACTTTGAGAATTATTTCTGCAATGTTAACACTAGCTAACACTGTATCCTAGCCTGTGGCTGGCATATGATAAATATTTTATAAGTAAAAGACAGTTTCATGGCTAATGGCTTCTTTTTAGAATGATGTAGAAGGTAAGGATCTTTTGTGTCCACAGTTGGTTTGTATGAGAAACCCTGGTCTGCCCTTCCCCTCTGCCATTCCTAGCTTTAAAAGACTTGAGGGATCTGTCAACCTATCTGGTTGTGGATTTTTTAAATACTAAAATTGGAATATGATGATTGTCTCTCCTGTCTGCTGATGAGTTTGTGAGATTCAAATGACCTCATGTACATGAAAGCACTTTGTCAACTGTAAACTGCAGTATCAATCTAAGATATACTCCAAATAATTACTATAACTAATGCTTGATTTTGAAAGATTGTAAAAGAGGCATCAAATCTTAAAAGTGTTTTCAAGTACCTACAACTCAATCATCTGATCTGCAAACAGCCACATACATCCCGTATGGAATGACACACCATTCGTCTCACGGTCCCAAGTGGAACGTGAACTGCCAAGAAAGTCAAGTAAGGGCCTGTCTCTGTTACATACAATAGCGAGGTCTGTGGTATCTGGTCTTTCTGAGCAGTGATTTCCTTACATCCTAAGTTGACAGGATCATCTCCGTCCAGCCTTGCTGGCAGGTCCTCCAGTGCATTTCCAATGAGCTAATGCGTAAGGAAGTCTTCTGTTAACTGTGAATGCCCACATAAATGCAAAGTATTACAATGCTGGATTTGAAAAGTGCTGTTTAAGTGCCACTTATTATTACAGTGGTTATTGTTATGGTTGAAGAGTATAATGGATTTCAGCAACTAACAGTATGGATATATAATCTTTTACCACCACAAAACCGCCCTCAGTGTTTTACTTTAATAACTATACTCCCATTCATCTGGAGCTATATACTGATGTAATTAAGCTTCACCAGATTATGTGTTTTGCTTTTAATTCTAGATACACAACTCAGAATTATTTCATTGTATTTACCCCTATAAATAGGCCCTATATCACTTCTGAATTAAATAGCATTAGGGGGCATGCTACCAGGAGTACCACACTTATTATTTTCTGTAAATATATTATATATGAAAATATCTTCCCACGTGTGCAGCTTTAGTTATGACTTAGTGGATACATATTATTTATTTTGTGAAAAAAATTGTCAATCTTTAGATTAGGATAGATAAATAGTTAAAGAATAAGTGCCGCCATGGTTCACCGATAAAAGTAACCAATTTAAGTTTAGACTAGAAGAATTTAATAATATTTTATCTATTATTTGGTATTTTCATTTCTCACTACAAGGTATCATCCTCATTCCCTGATGTTTCTCAAAATAAGTGTTTAGTCTCTTTGAAGCTTTATTTACTGTTTTATACAAACAGCAAGAGACAAAGGTGTGAGAATTGTACTTCAGGCTACACACTGCCTTTATGTCCTAAAAATCACATTATTCGTCATTAATTCATTTATCATTCAACCAGGAATGATTTCCCAGGGACCACCATTTGCCAGGGACTTTAGGGCTGCTGTGGCCGCAAATGACAGGCACTCAACCTATCAGAATTTCTCTCTGCCCAGCAGCCTCACTGCAGAAGCACCCCAGGTGGCTGGATCTTGGCTCTCTTTAACTCCTCGGCTTTATATTTTATTATCCTGGTCGCGGGGGAAAAGACTTCAATTTTACTGCCCAGTTCCACATCCACAAATTCAGAGGAAGGTTCTCATTGGCCCAGTTTAACAAAATTACCTATCTCTGGATCGATCAGCTGAGACCAGGGAATGAGGCCAATATAGAATGGCATAATGATTTTAATTTAACTGTAAGAATAGGGGGTGGGAGTCATGGCTACAAAGGCCTGACGAAAAAGGTCACGGTCAGTTGATCTTTAGGACTGCTGTCATTCACCCGGGATCTTGCACCGAATCTAAGTTCATTCACTGATAGAATTTATTTTTATTTGGAAAGTTCCCCAATTACCTAATGGATAAAGTTATGAAAAATTGTGTGAAGGAGTGATTCTGTCGCTCTAGTTAGTGCCTCTTATGTGAAGTATGAGCTCATTCATTCTGGCAATAGCCCTGCTATCCTCATTTTACGATGGAGAGGGCTGCAGCTCTGAGATGAGAGGAAACCAGCTGATCTAGGCACCAGGATCCAAACCACAGATTGCACAGGAGTAAAGCCTGTGGCAGAGTCACCGTTTAATTTAAAAAAAGAAAATTCGTTTCAGAATATATTTTCTTAATTCAGATCCAACTTTCTTCATAATTTCAACAGCTCAGGGTTTTTAGAGTTAATCTAACATATTTGTTCAGCCCGCAGTGACCATTAGCAACAGATGGAACTTGCCTTATTTTTTCCAGCACTTCTTTCTGAAACATTTCTCCATGTTCACATCTCCTGTTGTGTTCATATCTTTGGACAAATTATAACCATCTGACATTCCTTAACCCTGGGATTTATCCTTATGCACCAAAACCTATTCTCATAGCAGAGTCTCCTGAAAGAAGTATCAGTGTTGTAGAATGACATTCAATGATTGTAAGCGCACAGCAAAAGAGGTAACCTTTTGTTGCTTGCTTTTTCTTTAAATACATAAAATATATGTTATTTCCCCGCAGAATTCTGATAATTATTTAAAATTATTTCTTGAAAGATTTTGATTTCTAGGTTCCATATACCTTTCTAACTTTTAATCTATCATTACAAGAAAAGGTATGGCATTTACAAATTTGGTATGAAAGTCAATAATGATAATAATATCTCTACTAGGAATAATTGACTATCATCAACCATTATCTTTATTCACAATTTAAATATTCATTGAGCTCACGTAAGTAAAGAACTTAATACCTCACTTAGAGTAGGTGGCTTCCTAAATGATCGAGGATTCCAATTTGATTTAGGGCTAAAAGAGGAGCTGAGCATGTACCCATGCTTACCCTAAGGGCAACGATAGACTTTGTGCATGAGTAGGAGGGGGTTTTGTGCTGACCGAGCAGTTGCCCCAAGAAGAGACTTTTATCTTCTCTTCTGCTGGTCAGAGGCTGCTCCATAGGCCTGTCCCCTGTGGCTATGCTTAACTTCTCCAGAAAGCAGATGATACAACTGGCCTTGAGTGCAGGAGGCCAAGCAGATTTTTTTTTTTTTTTTTTTTTTTTTTTAAAAAAAAACTTTTTTTTTTGCCCACGCTGAAGCCACCGGGGGGGGTACAAACTCTTTGCAGCCTCAACCACCCAGGCTCAAGCCACCCTCCCACTTCAGCCTCCTGAGTAGCTGAGACTACAGGCATACACCACCACACTGGCTAACTTTCTCTACTTTTTGTAGAGATGGGCTCTCTCTGTGTTGCCCAGGCTGGTCTTGAACTCCTGGGCTCAAGCTGTCTGCCCACCTTGGCCTCCCAAAGTGCTGGGATTACAGGCATGGGCCACAGTGCCTGGCCAGAATTTCTTTTTCTAAGCTCTATTACCTGGACATGGAGCACTTCCATTATAAGTAATTGCTTCAGGCTTCCCACGGCTCCAGCACCTTGAACCAGCTCATCACTTCCATTTGAAAGCTCAATTCTTCAGTAGCATTATCTGAGACTGTTCCCACCATACCCCTGACGTGTTTCTCCTTGACAGTGTGGTGGAGGGGAAGGCTCACAGGTTTTAGACTCATACAGGCCTTTGCCCCAGCCCTGAATTTACACTTTACTTGCACGGAGATGTTTTGCAATTTCCTTGACTTTTCTCAGACTTGGCTATTGCATCTACAAAACAGCACATACCTGACAGAGTTGAAGTTAGCCTTATAAGAGATTTAAAAAAAAAAAAATGTTAAAAAGGACTAAAAGAGTGTGTATTAGTTACCAAGCCTTCAGTTTGGCTGGTAACAAGTACTTTTCACATTCATTTAGTTTTTCATGAACGTAATAAATAAAGTGATCATACTCTGTGCCAAGCCATATACTGGGTGCTGTGATCCAAGAGTGAGCAAAATAGGTACAACCTCTGACTTCCTAGCGCCTACAACCCATCAGGAGCTGGTGTGATTGTAACCACAGAAATACATACAATCACAATCCTACAATCTCAATATAGATTAAATCACAATCTAGATTCTAAGGAGGCTCATAGTGCAAGTGTCATAGTACAAGGCTCACAGTGCAAGTATCACAACTGCCAGATGAGAGCAACACAGAGGAACCTTTGAAGTCCTATCCCAAGAATGAGAGAAAGAAACTGGAGAGGAGAGGAACAGCCTGTAGGCAGAGGGAACAGCAAATGCAAAGGCTCAAGACAGCAGACTGAGCTTACAGAAATAGACCAACGTAGATGAAGGCTGCCAGAGTAGGGTCTGGGCTTGTGGACCTGGTTCTCTGGGAATGATGGGACATCTTTAAAGAATTTCAGCAGGGATGTGACAGAATCTGATTTGCATTTTGAGACAATCACATGGGCTCTGGTGTGGAGAACGGTTTATGGAGACACTGCTTCTCAGAGGAGCTGACGTGTCCTGGACTAGGTAGGTGAGTGCTGTGGGTGGTCCACGAGGAAAGCTGGTAACCTGGACTGGAGTGCTGGTGCTGTAGATAAGAGGAGGCCGGACATAAGATCAGCTTGACTTGGTGGAGAATCAGATGAAATAACATCCAGACTGGTGGTTCAGCGAGTGCTTGCTCTGTGTTTACTACTAAGACCTACTCTTCTATCCCACCCTGCTGTGCTGGGCTTTCCCTGTCCTTACAGAAAGATGTGATGTGACACCCAGTCCACAAAAATTTAACATCAATTCATCTGACAGAAAAACCTAGAGGGAACAGATATGAGGCTACTTAGAGCCTTTCTTTATTGCACTTGCTTTGGATATTTTGCTACAAAATTATGTCTGTTATTTATTACTGTAGACCTCACCGGGGAGATATGACATATGTAGTGTACATATCATATTACTTGTGTAAATTCTGAATTATTTTGAATTCCAAAATACATCTGGCTCCAAGCATTTATGGAATTATATTAATAATTCTAAAGATCAGCATACTGAAGTTTGCGAAGTTACTTGCCCAACAACTCCCAGCTGAGCCCAAATTTGACCCCGGGTTTGTGTAATCCCAGTGCTCCGCACCATGTCCTTCTACTGCCCCTGATGATTGCTTGTTCCCTTCCCATTTTATTTGGAAGAACTATGGCCACTGACTGAGTGCCATCTCTCCAATTTTGAAATATTGACAATAGGGAAGCAAAGGACAGTCATCTAGACTGTGGAGAGAAAAAAGTTTGCCCTCAGTTGCCGCATTTTTCTCTTCTTCTCAGAATCTCACAGCAACCTTCTATTAATGTAGAGCAAACCTGCTCACTTCTTTCATCACCAACCTCCTTAAAAACCATCTGTTCCACAAAGCATCTCAGTTACAATAACCACTCACTTCTCAAAATTGTTCGCATTACATTGTGTTTTATCGCTGTTCATTGTCTCATGTGTCCTTGTGTTCATTTATATTGTAAACCCCCAAAGGAAAATTCTTGCTTTGTTCTGTCTGTTGCATGGACACACCCCCTACAGAGCTGCACCTACACCCATGCCCTGCATAAATAATGGATAACAATGAAAACACCACCACAGCTGCATTTTATCTTGGAGGGTTAAGGAATAGTACATGTCATAGCAAGAAGGCATCTTATAACTCAGTGGGGAAACTTTAGAAAAGTGATTATTTACTTAGGTAGAATCTTCCATTAATTCTAAAGGAACTGAAATTATTTGGAAAGCCATTGGTATAGGTACAAAAAGAAGCATCAGCAGCTCCCCATGTCAAATGACAGCTCCACAGAGTACACATTTGAATTAATTGCTGAAACAAAATCAAAGGGATGACATCATTAAATAAAACATTGCAGGTACCACCTTCCACACAAGAAAGAGTAAAATCAAGTTGTTGGGAGGAGCACAGAGTGGGGACGATTGCTTTTTTATGCTGTAACTATGCAGGTGGGGTTCTGTGGGTATATGATGGCTGTCCTGAAAAATAAAGACAACGCGGGAAGGTACCAAGATTCTCTCCTTTCACGAATAAATTGACTTGAAATGAAGAGACGTGTTTCAGTTTCAGAGGTAGAATGGAATGACCTATTTGTGATAATTCACCTCCTTCTGCCCCCTGCTGTATTTTGCTTTATATGGTTTATGAAGGCCAAGTTTGAAAGCCAATGAGTTTGATTTATAAGAACTATCCTCTTACTTCAGCAGGCCCCTGTTTAAAATCTGATGGATAGAGTGATCTGACTCCTTTCTTGTAATTTTAAATATAAGGCATTGTCATTTTCCCCTTTAGTCAAGAAACTATAAAGGGGGAGGAACATATAGAATTCTGTTACTAAAATCCTAATTACTGCTAATACCAGTTAACTCCTTTCATAGGGAAATGCATTTCCAAATGCATGTCCAAAAGGGCAGACTTGTGGCTTTGGACAGGTACAATATTGCAGCAGCACCTGGAATTGACTTTCAAAGATAGTATCTGGCTCCAAATGCTTTTCTCCTTATCCAAAGCCTTACCTTTCAAAACAGAAATACTCCAGAAGATAAGCAGCACCTGGCGTAAAAATGCCAAGGTTCCGATGAAAAGCGAATTGTGCATTTTAAAAGTTACCAAACACACTTTCTTGAGCAAGCATCACGTTCCTGTCTAGGAAAGAATGTTTGAGAAAACCAGACTTGGTGAAGTAGTCATTGGTCCTACAGGACACGAGGAATCGTCACATGGTTGCCTCCATCCTTGCCCAGGCAGTGCCTTCTGGATCCTCTAGGGAGGTAAGATCAAAAGAGCTTACTGTTGGGAAGGTACCCTCACCTCACCATTTTCAACAAAGACAAGGCAGTCTGCACTGCAATTCACCTTCATCTGTGAAATTAAAAAGAAAAATACCAGAGCAAAGAGGGTTTATATGACTACCTCCATATCAAAGAGGAAATGGCAGTGCCAAGATTAGTATCTGAATATTTATGACAAAAAACAAATGATAGAAATAGCTAAAGCTTATTAAATACATCATACATGCCAGCTACTTTGTGCTTCATGCAGGTGATCTCATTTTATCCTCAATCTACTTAGAGCAAATGGTACCATTATCCACATTTCGTAGATGAGGCAACTGAGTCTCAGATGAGGTAGTGACCTGCTCGTTAATGGTGGAGCCAACGCTCAAACTCTGCTAATCAGATTCCAGTGATAGGCACTTCTGCAGTGTGCCTTGTTTCTATTATCTGAACTTGCTGCCATGAAATTTTATTTTTTCTAGTGCAGATCTCAGCATAGTTTGCCTTTTCTCCAGTGCTTTCTCTCTCTTAGTGGAGCAATAGTCAGAGGTAGGATTGTGAAGATCTGCACTTGCAGACACAAAGCTGCTAACTAGGAACTGTTAGATGGGCTTCCTCGTGGCTCTATTTGGGGTCAACTTCAGGTCTCCAGTGCAGCTCCAGAAAGACTTTCCTTGGTCTCTGCTGACTGTTACATCAACAGGCCTCCTTAGAGAAGTGTCTCTCCATCTCTGGTGTTTCCTGAATTTAAAGCAGTTTCTGCATTTGTAAGTGCAGCTCTGTAAGGCTAAATGATGCACCTGGATATATTGAAAAGTAATGTTGTTGGGAAAATGCAGAGGAGGGAACCCATCCCTTCTGCAGCCAACATTCTAGATCAGGAATTATTGGGAGCAGGAGACAAATACAGTATACGACTCAACCCTTAATAAGTTGCCATGGCCTTTGATATCACAGTTGCTGCTGTGAGCACATGGGAAGCTGGTCTACGTTAACATTCCAGCTGTGCTCAGAGGCACTACCACGACCCAGGGCACTGCTTTACCCCTTCTGCTCCATTCAAACAGGTCATATTTTTTTCACAGAAAATCTTGTAAAACCTTTCTTACCTTCCCGAGAATTGGTGAGTGTTTTCCTCCTCAGACCTTCCTTAGCTAGAACACTCTTTATTCTTTTTAACCCTATTGTATATTGCATTGCCTTTTTGGATTACTTTTCTGTCTTTCCTACCAGACCACAGGCTTCTTAAAAAACAACAAATGTGTATGTAACATCTAGTTTGTTAATATAATCGTTTTAAGTAAAACTAAAGCTGAGAAAGGGCATAGTGAGTGACGGGGAGTATCACAGAGAGGGGACATCATGGTGGGGGTGGGGGTGTTCTCTGAGGAAGTCAGATTTGAGCAGACACTTGAATGAAGAGAGGGTGTTGGCCATGCAAGTAACAAGAGGGAGAACAGGCCAGGGAGAGAGAACAGCACGTTCAGATCTCCTGTGGTGGAGTGCTTTTGGCGTGGTCAAAGAACATTGTGGTAGCTGAATAACGGCTCTGCAAAGATAGCCACATCCTAATCTCCAAAACCTGTGAATATGCAAGGTCCACATGGCAAAAGGGACTTTGCAGATGTGGTTAAGTTAGGGATCTTGAGATGGCGAGATTTTCCTGGTTTTCCAAATGGGCCCGATGTAATCACATAGGTCCTTGTAAGAGGGAAGTAGGAGTCAATGTAAATAGTGATGACACAAGCAAGAGGCTATAGTGAGGACTGGAAAAGGCCTCACTGTATTAGTCCATTTTCATGCTGCTTACAAAGACATATTCGAGACTGGGCAATTTATAAAATTCCTTCCTCAGAGCCTTTGGAGGAATGCAACCCAACTATCACCTTGATGTTAGCCCAGGGAGACACATTTCAGACTTTTACCCTCTAGAACTGTATGAGAACTAACTTGTACTGTTTTAAGCCATAGGTTTGCAGTAATTTGTTACAGCATTGATATGGTTTGTCTGTGTCTCCACCAAAATCTCATCTTGAATTCCCATGTGTTGTGGGAGGAACCCGGTGGAGGTAATTAAATCACAGAGGCAAATCTTTCCCATGCTGTTCTCATGATAGTGAATAAGTCTCATGAGATCTGATGGTTTTAAAAAGAGGAGTTCCCCTGTACAAGCTCTCTCTTTGCCTGCTGCCATCCATGTAAGATGTGACTTGCTTCTCCTTGCCTTCCACCATGATTATGAGGCTTCCCCAGCCACATGGAACTGTAAGTCCAATTAAACCTCTTTCTTTTGTAAATTGCCCAGTCTCGAATATATCTTTGTAAGCACCATGAAAATGGACTATTACAAGCATTAATAGCAAACTAATACAAAATCAACAAGGGTGAAAGAACATAAGGTTGGAGATGGGCAGAGGCTAAATCTGAGACCTAGATCTGTGTTGGCCCAAATAAAACCTTGAGATTTGGACATAAAAGTAACAGAATGAGTGGTCTCATCCTCACAGCAAAACAGTCAAACAGAAAGCAAGACCTCATTGACATCTCATCCATTTTAAATAATCTTTAATATTTTGAAATATGAACTTTCCAAAAGATTCTAGAGTCCTTCAAATGTACTATAATTTGTCCAGTCACCCACAGGAACAGTAAATTTAATTTTATTTAATCATAGACCCCATTGAATGCTACTGAAGATGCTATATAGAAAAATGTACATACACAAAATTTGAATAAATTTTCAGTTGCTTTATGGAACCATATGAAATGCATGCATTGATCTCAGCTTAAGGATCTTGGGTCTACATCCAGAATTATTGAGGAACATTTTTGAAAAAAATCAACTTTTTTGTTATTATTCCTTTTGTCTGAAGTTGGCTGACTTAGCCTAGGTCCTCTAACAGGGGCTGAGACTAGCTTTCGGATGCTGGTGGCTTACTTTGGAAGTGGGCCCAGGGAGCAAGAGTAGAGGGCAAGTTGGGTGGGGATTGTAGCACGGAGGCAAAGAAAACAAATCCAAAGGTGTCTCACTGAGTTGGCACTTGATCTCCCCAAAGGGGTTTTGAAATGTGTGTGAGAACCGTCCATCTAGTGGATGAAGAGAGAAACCTGCTGACTCCTGTCTCCCATCCATTTCTAGTAGCTTCAGGGTCATGAATTCTCCTGCACTTCCAATTGTACAATGGTGAATGTTGAGTAGCTTCTCAGGCCTTCTGTGGCCATAAAGTCAGAGAAACCATAGAGCAGAATACAAGAGGTAGAGGGGTAGCCCTGGTGCAAGGTCTGGGTGCTGAGCATTGCACCTGGCAGAATTGACAAACATCTGCTCAGAAGTAGTCTCTGTTACAGCAAATAGAGCAGAAGGAGGGGCCCAGGGAATTTACAGTAATGCTCCAAAGGTGCCCCTGGCATGTGACACATCCTCAGAAAGTTCATCTTTCTTTGACAGGAGAGGAAAAAAATGATTTTCACATACAATTAGTTTTAATCATCCAAATTTAATCAAGGCTGTCTTGACTTTTATAAATGCATTGTTTAAAAATGTTACCTTTTCTCCTCATGCATTTACAGTCTATATGTAGATTATTTAATTAAACTGTATCTATTTATTATTTATAATAATACATAAATGTACTGCACTGTTTGCTTATTTTATGCACTGGAGCAAACAATTTATATATCTTTTTCTCAATGCATTCTTACAACAAACCTATGAAATAAGTACTATTATCCTTTTCTTCATAGGTAAAGAGAATGAGATGATTATATCACTCACCAAGGGTCAGCTGGGTAGTATGGGGGTTGAGGAGGGATAAAGGGGAAAGATTTAAACACAGGGTTTTCTAATACCAGGGCTATAAGCCACTATGTTTCTCAAAAGCTAGTGTGCATCAGAACCACTTGGAACGCTTGTTAGAACACAGAACACTCTTTTCTTCCCCCACTTGAGCTTCTGACTCTGCAGGTCTGTGGAAGAGCCTGAGAATCTGCACTTCTAACAAGTTCCCAGCACATGCTGCTTCTGGCATGAGGGACACACACTGAGAGCCAGTCACTACACCATGCTAACCAACCTCTCTGAGGGACGCACCACTTCAAAACAGCAGCGTGAGATCCTTCCTAACCACATTCCCAAACATGTATTCTTCTGTTTCATCTTGACTTTAGTGAAAAGATGATATTGGAGAAGTTCTTCTGAGATGACCTCTTTCTAGAACACAGTGATTTTCTTTGCCACCCCCCTACCCCTGCCCCACCCGATCCCTAGTACATGACCAAGGGTTTTGGGCCCATTAGCTGTAAAAATGGGCTCAGCTCCCAAGACATTTTCTTGTTGGAGTGCCAAAGAAGCACATCCATCTTACAAATGATGTTTCAACTCTGCTAAAATATAAATATTTATGAGAGTGAGGTTAGCTATTTGGCATGCGATACATACTTTTTTGTTAAAGTTTTCCCATTAGAAGACAGTTGCTCAGGAAAGCCTTAGAAACGAATATTGCATTTTGTTTCATGAAGATTGTGGAAAACTAAACAGCAAGAGAATCCACATTCCAATTGCTGATGAGAAGTGAGGACATGTTCCCACAATCTTTCTGTGCTAATGAATTACAGTCTCAACATGCAGCAAGCCTCAGCATTGTGTTTCCAAGACATAATTAAGAAAGAAAAGTATTATAGTATTATGACTTGAAGAATGAAATTTATGAAAGAAGAGTGACTGGAGGAGAAGATTGTAGCAGAGATTGGCTGACCTAAGAGAAAAAGCAGTTCAGGAAAGGCACAGTGGAAAAACAGCCATGCAAACTGGATCCTAGCATTCTCTGCTGGGTCCTGGTACTTTTGAGTATGGGATATGGATGCAAGCAGACCTAAGAGTCTAGGTTAAGAGTCCAGGGTTAAGAACACTTTGTAGGCAGCCACACTTAGTTCTTCTAGTTATAGCTTGTGAATATAGGGTGAAAAGATTGTTCCACACTGTTAAAGTCAGGATGTCAAATCCATGCTACAACACTGGAATGTGGCTAGATTTAGGAAAAGAAATCTCTACTCAGGTGTCTAGAAGGTCACTTAGACCGTTTTTCTCGAGATGTGAATTTTATCTCTCAAAGACTTAATGGGAAAATGTGATCTTGGTGTCAAACAGACCTAATTTTATGCTCCATTCTGTCTTGGGTTACATTGGTGAGTCTGTATGAGGCTTGATTTTGCTCATCCAGTTTCCTCCTTTTGGGATGACACTGACCTTGCAGGGTCAATGTGAGGAGTACCGGAGGCACAGTCATCACAACTTGGTCTTGTATGATGAAATGTTTCTTGGGGCTCTGTCTGCTCGTATTTAGAAGTTTAGACAGATAAAATGTTAGGTGTAGGTTCAACTCATTGAACAAACATGGCAACATTCCTTTTAAGTTGAACATACCTGCTACTTAACATCCTGAATTAGAAGTTGAGATATAGGAGAGAAACAACAAAGATTGGAAAGAAATGGCATAAGAAAAGAGAGAGGGAGACAGGGGCTGGGGGAAGGGAGGGGTTAGGAAGGGAGAGGAGGGGAGGGGAGGGAGAGAATAAGAATGAAAATGAGAATGAGAGGAAACAGGAGGATATCTAAAAGTATGTGGCAACTGAAGGTATCCTAAGTCATCCAGGACCACAGAACTGATTGTCTTCTTGTTCAGCATTGCCAGCTCGGGGAGGCTAAACTAGGTGCTCCATATGCATCATTTCATTTAATTCACAGCACTTGGATAGCAAGTACAATGTTTGTTTCCACTCTAAAGACAAGAAATCTAGATGAGCTGCAGTGATGTTGAAAAGAGATCTTAACCACTGCACCCCATGCCTTTAGTGCCTAGCCCACCTTTCTCAATGTGCCTACCCCTCAAGGTGCCCTGTTTCTCCCCTTCCCACAAACTCTGAAATATTTGTCAAAACTATGAGGTGAAGATAGAAAGGATTCTTGTAGAGTATTGCAGCTTACATTTCTTCATTTTGATCCGAAAATTTGGGGTAAAAGGCAGAAGCCTATAAGGAAGAAAATGGCAAAAGACGTGCCATGACAGAGCCCTGCTCTCTGTAACTTTTATTTACAAATCTGCTGGAGAAAATTCATGGGAGAAGTTTGGGGCCTTGGAGAGTGAAGAAGGAAATCTGAAAATAATATATTTAAAAAAACAGAAAAATAATAAAAACGCAACTTCAAAGCCATTATAGTTTTATTATGATTTTCAACTTGAGAGAGGACAGAAACAAAAGTATCTATATGAATGCTCTTTCAGATGACTCATCAGTGAGTTAGCATACTCTGGGATATTCTGCTTTCATGAGGACATATGGATATGTTAATACTTGGAAGTGCCTAAAATGTTGGTTTAGGTTGATAATGTTTGCTGAGTTATTGTCATGAAGATGTTTTAGCATGAGCCTTAACATTATTTTAAGCTATCAGATTTCAGTAATTCCAGTACTATTGATTCAAATAATGTTAGTCTTATTGAAATAAGTGTATGTGAGAAGTGATGGAATAATTCTTAGATTTTGAGAATTTATTCATCCTAACCTCTCTTTAGTCCATGCTCCATTTAAATTATCCTGTTTAATATTTAGAAGAGCAACAAAGAGACTTAAAATACTCAACTCTCTCTCTTTCTGTCTCTCTCTCTCTCATATATAATAAATGACAGAGTAAATTAGCACATTTCAAGAGTTAAAAAGACCCACTCCCATTGTATCTTGTTTTTAAGAACAATTAACTCAACATTTACTTACTGGGCATCTACCAAGACCCACATTGCAGTAACCATTAGAGATACCAAGAAAAGCAGTAATTGTTGCTCTTAACCAATCAAAATATAGACCACAAGATAGAAAAATAAATAGCATATGCCTTGATACTTGTTATAAACAACCACAAGGTATTAAGGCATTAAGGTTGAGAGGCTACCACTGCTTCAAACTCCTCACATGGTAGTTTGTTTTTCTCGAACAACCATGAGCAGAAAACTACAAAATTTAGTCCAATATTGAGGTGTGTGTTGGGTTCTTCCCATGTCGTACTTCAAGACTTTGTGATTCAATTTGGGACTGGTAATGGCATTTCCCAAGGCTTAGTAATATCCATCATCATTTAAGTACTGGGATTTCAAGATGATCACTAGAAAACTACTTATGAAGTACTCCTGGCACCTCGCATTTCTCTGAGGGACCTGGAGAAAGTGGCCAGAGCTGTAAGCTAAGTGTTTGCTCATACAGTTTGCCTTAGATAGGGATCACAAAATTTGGACTTCTCTCCCGTTCTACCTATCCAGTATTTCCAAACATATTACAGCTTTAAATTCTGTGGGGGACTGAAGGACTACTTAGAGAATGAAGAGAAAAAAGTGGCTATCCAGTTTAAATTTTCTAAACCACTCCACTGAGCTCCAGTAGCTCCATGTATAGCAAATGGAAAATTCAGTCTGTTCAGAGCCTATCCTCACAAGAAAGACATTTGACATTAGAAAACACTAGGCTCCCCACCTCCCGCCCTGACATGCTCAAATCAATGTGGGATTTCAAAAGCAAATCTCTGACTTTGTGAATTGGACAGTTTTTTGCATACTTTTGATTTTTTTTTTTTTGCAGTGTCTTGCCTGCTCCCAGGAATGTCTAAACACTGGAAATAGATTCAGTCTCTTCCCTTTGATTTCCATAAAGTCCTTAATTTGTTCTTTTATTATATTTTGTGGAGCTTCGGGTTTGGTTTTCTTGCTGTGATGTGGGAACTCTGTTGCACCTCTGGAGTTATTTTTGTATTTTAAAAGATGTCAGTGAGTTACTGAATTCTTTTGGTTTCCATTTTACATTCCTTCATTGAGGTACTAAATTTCCTTACACAAAAAAAAGGAGCAACATAACAAACAAACAAAAGCAAAGCACTGAGGCAGGTGGATCACCTGAGGTCAGGAGTTCAAAACCAGCCTGACCAACACAGCAAAACCCCATCTCTATTAAAAATACAAAAATTAGCCATGCATGGTGGCATGTGCCTGTAATCCCGGCTATTCTGGAAGCTGAGGCAGCAGAATCGCTTGAAGCCGGGGGTGGGGGTGGTGGAGGTTGCAGTGAGCCAAGATCATGCCACTGTACTCCAGTCTGGGTGACAGAGCGAGACTCCATCTCAAAAAAAAAAAAAAGTGAAGCAAATGATAGGGGAAAACAACGACCAAGTGTATGGCGGGTCCTTCCACCCACACAGGAGTTGCTCCTTAGTGTAGGGTTTTGTTGGAATCCCTCTCCTCCAGTTTTGGACTTCCGTGGCTGGTAGCTCCTTTCTTGACTAGAATTTTCCCCTGCTGGAATAGAAAAGCCACCCAGCTCCTGCTGAATGTCCGCTTTTGGGTGATGTGACAGGCTGAGCCTTGCTGTTTGGCCCTTATGTTCATTACAAAATAAGTTTCACAAAGCTATTGCTTAGGAGTCAGAGAATGAAGTTTCAGTGACTAGTAACAAAGAAGAATATAATCTATATTAAAGAACTGGAGCATCTGGCTGGGCGCAGTGGCTCACGCCTGTAATCCCAGCACTTTGGGAGGCCAAGGCAGGCGGATCACAAGGTCAGGAGATGGAGACTATGACTATCCTGGCTAACACAGTGAAACCCTGTCTCTACTAAAAAGTACAAAATAATTAGCCGGGCGTGGTGGCAGGCGCCTATGGTCCCAGCTACTTGGGAGGCTAAGGCAGGAAAAAGGCGTGAACCTGGGAGGCGGAGCTTGCAGTGAGCTGAGATTGTGTCGTGTCACCGCACTCCAGCCTGGGCAACAGAACGAGATTCTGTCTCAAAAAAAAAAAAAAAAAAAAAAAAAGAACTGGAGCATTTCAGCATAGGTACACAATACTTGACACAGAAAATAGGGGTATAGAATTTTAAAACTCATGCCAGTCAGGGAGCAGATTTTCTTTTTTGTATAGGGGAATAATCTCTTTTTTGTTCTATAAATGAAGAAGATTGGATTCCCTGTCTTAAGGGAAGGTAGAACCTTTTTGGCTCACTGAAGCCTGAACTTTTTGTAAGAGCCCTTGATATATGGCGGTTCTGCAGAGAAGGGATCCATCCCCCTGGTGAGTGTAGTTCAAAGTGGGAAATTTATGTTCCCTGAAATGTGTTGAGAAAGTTCAGTGCTGATAACATGAACCCAAGACCTCCTCAGTGGGGGCCCTGAGCTTGGAAGCCCTTTTGCTCGTGACTCATGACAGCCTTGGGCTTGGGGCAGCTGAGTATCCAGTGGGTACCAACAGAGTTCTGCCCTTGGAGCCCAGCATGAGGCATTGCCACAGAACCAGCAGGGATGGGGGCCATGGCAGGCATCTACCCCATAATGCACAAGTGCCCACCAGGCTACACTAGGTCCCTGACTAACAGTGACACCTTGTGACAGCAGAAGATGCAGTGTAACCATTATCTCAGGGGCCAGAATAGTCAGTTATTAGTAGATCAGAAAGACTTTTTACCATGGACGTAACTCTGGAGTTTAAAAACTTATTAGCAATGCCCCACATATTTTCCTTGTTAATAACAGTGTTGGTAGATGGGCTGATTTGACAGCAGGGAAACTTTCACATCCTCTCCCCTTAGATCAGTAGGTGTGGGGAGAGAGGCAGGTGGTAGTAAGATGCCAAAAGCAACCCCACACATCCAAGCTCATAAATTACCCGTGGAGTGACATTTACAACTCTTACTTAAGTACTTAACGATTTTAAAATGCAAGGTTCACAATTGAGTTAACTTAGGGAGTCATTGAATGTTTGACTGATGAACTGAAAAGGCAGTGTGCATGTGTATGTGCCTGGGTGTGTGTACATGTGTATGTTCTACTATAAACCCTAATGGAAACTCAGCTATGGTCCCACCTCACTAGCTAATCCTGGCTCATTCAGTGGAGGGCATCACATTCACAGGCTTAGCTAGGAGAGACTGACTTTTGTGCATTGTCTGTGCTTCAGAGGATCTGCTGGACTCCAAGGAGCCTATGGTCAGCTGTAGCCCCCCATACACAGAAAAGACTTTTTCTCACCCACTCTACCTAAAACCAGTCTCTTTTAGTGTGACAGAGTCTTGAGAATCTATCTGATTCTTCGGTGCTTCATTCTGAACTGGTCCTTTTGTGGAAGGTCGAAGTGTCCTCAGTTGCAATGCTTCATGTTCAGGTCACTATCGCTAATGTCTGATCCTGGAAAAAGTCAAAGGATGCTCAAGGAGTGAGGTTGTGTTGATTATTTCAACATAATTTTGTAAAAATCAGGTCCAAAGATGGTAAACTACAGTTCTTTTTTACTTAAAGAACATAATATTGAGAAATCGTTAACAGTCAAACCGAGCAAAATTTCTCCAACCTAGTAGGGTCAGTGCAGTATTTTGAGAAACAGGTGGAGAGTTATGAGAAAAAGTCACTGCGTTATAAGAAAAAGTCACTGTGTTATTGATCTGTGTTAATGGCAATGCAGATGATGACAGCAGATGAATTTCAACATCTGAGCTAAAGAATTGTGGACCTTTTGCCCTAAACATGGAGAAAATTTAAAATGCTCTAAGAATCCCCTTGTTCTAGCCTTTCCCTCTCCACTTGTTAACACAAGGAGCTTTCCTGCAATTTAAGGAACCACATTCCAAAACACTAGGTTTAGAGAAAAGATAGGCTAGAGTAGAAGCAAACTGACAAATTATACTTTTTTTCTGCCTTCTATATAAGTTAGTGGGTGTTAATTAACAGGTGTAAAAAATTCAACATTACAGGGTAGGGTTATTAAACATTTTTAGGACCAATACAGTGGCAACTGCCTCAATCAGTGTAATATACCCTCCTACAAGTAGTGCTTAATTACAGGGATTAGCAAGCAATGACTCTCTTAGTTAGCTTTAATTTTTCCAGACATATTCCAGCCAAAAAGCCTGGCTCCTCCATTTCACTACAGTGTGGATGATACCAGTGATGAATCCAGTGGCGAGAAAGCAACTAGAAGACAATCTATATAATTGGCTGAAATGACATCTCTGAGGAACAGATGCTCTGTAATCTTGCAAATCAAATTAAAAGCAAAACAAACTATTTCCTTTTAACTGTGACCAAATTCAAATGTCCTTTTGGTATTAAAGGAGCAAAACAGTCTTAATTGTTTATTGATTATTCAAATCATACAAGCTTTAGATGTATGAGTGTGGCTTAACCGGTTCTTTTTTAGCACAGGGGTCAGGGCTTAATGGCAAAGCCAGGCA
The DNA here is from genome assembly GCF_001698545.2 of Rhinopithecus bieti. Classification (NCBI taxonomy): domain Eukaryota; kingdom Metazoa; phylum Chordata; class Mammalia; order Primates; family Cercopithecidae; genus Rhinopithecus; species Rhinopithecus bieti. The sequence goes on along the minus strand of NW_016829831.1, from coordinate 405,252 downwards.
CCAAGAGCTAAGAATCTCTGCTGCGTGAGCATGAGTCTTGATATGCCTTCTCTGTTTGGGACGACCTGGGTTGTGGAGCACAGAGGTGGCCCCTTCCTTAACCTGTGGGTTGCAGGAGCATTATAAGTAGTTTTTCTAGCCGACTGAAAATGAGCCTTGAGACATCTATACGGAACCTTTGGTTCAGTCTCTCTTGCTGTGGGGACACCTGCCAAAAGGGAGCTGGCAAAGGATAAGAAGCAGAGGTGGGTGGGGGCATCCTCAAAGATGATCCGTTGCTACCCAAATGAGTTTTTGGTCAAAGTCTTTGAGCACAGTGCAAGAATGTAAAATGGAGTGGGAGGAATATTTTTCAGCTATTTTGCAATCTAATAATGTCAGCTTTTAGGGTTGAGGAGAAGGAAAATATGGAGGGCAATGGAAAGGATTTAAGAATAGTCTGAGATTAAAATGTTATCTTTAAATATTGTGCTTCAACTACGCAGCGACCAAGGACTTTCATGCTGCCTGCCAAGGGTGACTAAATCTGTTTCCTTGTAGTAGAAAGTAATTAGCTGTTCCCTGACACCACTAGGTGGAGATGTAGGTTTACCTAGTGCCGACTCCCTGGCTAAAAATGGCCTGTGATGGCTGAAAAATCCTTAAGAAAATTTTAAATGTTCAAGATTGATCAATTATGAACCATGTTGGTCAGAAATTCACACTAATCTTTAAGGGCACATCCCCTTAGATTTAAAAAAATCCTACATCACACAACAGCAGCAAAAATCCTTCAGTGCACAGTTGTAAAGTTGTCCTTGTGAATTATTATTTTTTAAGCCATAAGCTCTGATGTTTAAGACTCTGAGAGAATAATCACGCCATGTTATAAATTGTCTGCTGCCAATACACACATATTTTCCTTTATTCTCACACCAGCTGCTAGCTCATGCTATCAGTGGTCAGGAACAAACAAACAAAAACTACCCCTAAAAAAAAACAGCACAGAGCTTCCTTTCCAACTTCACCCATGGAAGTGTGCCAGGAACTGGCAGGAGTTGGGAATTGTGTGCTCGAGTTTAAGGGGTTGTTTCTAAATGTAGTACTTTTTGAGAATCTCATTACCTCACATCTTGATGTGTGAAGTATGATTCACAGTGCAGTTTGCTAAAGGCTAGTTAGCTCTTGTCTCAGCGGTCTTAGGTGTCTAGTATCCTATTAATCAAACCTTAGTGAAATGAAGCATTTCAGTTTGTTTTGGCTAAGCCTCTTCTCTCTACTGAGTTGACCCCTTTTCTTTTATGTAAACTTTTCTATGCCCATTGGTGGTGGATGGCATGGGCTATCAGATGGCTTCCAGAATAGACAATGGATACCAACCGTTTTCTAGAAAGGCAGAGAGTCATTTATTATTCCTCCTTTCACACTTTGTCTCCCAGATGAAAATGCTTCTGAAGTTCATTTAATCATTCACTCACATTTTCTCTCTCCCCCATTCTCTCAGTCTCTTTCATAGAAAGAATACCTCATAGATTTCATCTAAGTTGCACATGTAACCCTACTCTTCAGACGGGGTATTCCACCTGCCAGGATCCCATTTAAAGACCCAATTCAGGAAGTAAAAGGACTCTCCATGTATGGCTAGGAAAGTTCAAACAGCAATGTAGTCATTGCTTCATTACAATTACGCAAGTCAAAATCTCTTCAACAATGAATATCAAACTTGAAAAATGGTGAATTTTGATAATAAAGCCATCATGCCAAAATACATTAAAATTCTCATTTAATATTTTCTCCTTAAAATTTCAAAATGCTAAAAATTGTTATTACTGTGCAGATTAATCTATGAAGAAAGGCAGAAGTCATTTTAGTGTCCCCTATTTACCAGTTTAAAAAAAAAAAGAAGGAACAATTAAACATTTAAAACCAAAATTTATATCTAACATATTGCTTTCCATTTTGCCATTCATTTCTGTCTACAATAAGGTAATATTAAGATAACCTTCAATTTGTTTCTTTAATGCACACCCACAATTAGGACCATACAGAATCAGATAAGTTGTTCACAATGGGTACTATGTAAAGGAAGCCCCATTTTTTAATTTCATTGATGAACTTTTTAAAAAACCATATTTTATGGCAGTAAATGTCACATTTATTAGATGTTTTCTGATTCTAGGGGAAGGGGACTCGGTGCGGAACACATCATTCCTTGAATAGACATTAAATGGAGGCACATTATGAGCAGGGCATTGCATGAGGGTTGGGGAGGATGCAGGGCTGACTAACCCTGGTCTAGACCGACAGGAGTCTCACAGGCTAATCACAGGGTTCATGCATTTTAGGAACACCGACATCAGCACTGTACAAATATTATCTGTAAAACGGCTCTTCTCTCTTTAGCAAAAGGAGCCCTAGAGTTTTTGGTAGAAATGTAAAATCTTTTATCCACTGAGAAAAATAAAACTTACCTTTATTAATAAGATACAACTTGTGTATGTGCTTAATATGTGCTAGATACTATACTGATTTAATCCTACAAAAGCCCAATGAGGTGAGTAAAATTATTGTTCTCATTTTGCAGAAGACATTGAGTAACAGAGAGGTGATGGAAGGTGCCAAAGAAGACACAGCTAATGGGTGGTGAGGCTACAATTCCTACCTAGGTAATTGGACAGCAACATCAAGGATCTTACACATTTTGCTGTCAAATATGAGTACGTATTTGCTTTCGATATCTTGTAACTTTTTAATGGTGTTTTTCTTAAATAACTTGAACACATGAGTTTTATCTACAGAAATACCTTATAGAAGTACCACTTTTGTCAAAAGGGATGCATGTATTTTTTTTCCTCAGGTCAAGTCCTCTTGCATATAATGCTATAATTAGTATTTTAAAATGACATTTTTAACAAGTCACTAGTTCTTTCAAAATAACTATAAACCATATTTTAAAAATTTTATTGTGCTGGTACACTGAATTCTAAAACTATACATTTATATGACGAGCGATAGTTGGAAAACCTGTAGTTATGTATTAGTCTACATTATTCCTTGGTATAGGTAGAAATGAATTAAGATAACAAAACATTTTAAGAATAAAACTCCATATTGATAAGTGAAAAGAACTGTTTCAAGCAATACTCATAAATATCTCATATCACATTCACATATCACATTCAACACATATATGAGATGGTTCCTCTGCAAACTCATATGATCAACATGAACTTTCTTTGCTCAAGGGAGACGGACACTTTTGAATCATGAATATTGAAAAGTGAAAGTCAAATTTCAGACAAACTAAAACTTAGGAAAGTCCGTATCTAGAAAAATCCAAATCAGAACTTTGTGCGTGCCAGGAAGAAACGAAATCTCACCATTTCCTCAAACTCCTCACTCTCCTCAGTGAGATCCTGTCCCCTTTCATCCTGCATAAGTCTAAATACCACCCAATCATTACAGATTGGGACGGAAAAAGGAGTGCTTGCCTAATCAACTTTCTCCTGAAATATTAAATATTAAGAAAGGTCTCAGGGGAATCAGTCCTTGATATGATAACACACTGATGCGTGTGTTCCATGTGCCGACACAAACATGCCTTCTGAGAAGTCAGTCATCATGAAACTAAGGGTCGTGGAAAGAAACCTCACGTAAAAACAACAAGAAAAAAAAAGGATTGGGTTGGTAGATGAAGTAGAGAGGAAAATTAGTTTCAAGAAAGCTTCTTACTAACCAGTTATTTTGGCTTATCTTCTTATCTGTAATAACTCCAGCTGGCCCCCAAATGAAACGTTCAAAGAAAGGCAAGCAAGCACTGCAGAAGAGATGGACTCAAATGGACTAAAAAGGCAGAGCTTGTTTTTGGCTGCAGCGCCCTTTTGCCATGACAAAGCTGGGGAAAGGAGACACACAGTCTGTCACATTTATTTCTGATCAATCTACATAAGAATTGTCAGGCTGGCACGTTGGATTACTGCTGACTTGTGAGTTGAGATCCATTTGCTTCAGGTTTTCACTTTGCATTCTTAGAAGCCCTGGTCATCTCCACAAAACTGTATTTTGTGGATGTTTTCATTGTTGGGAATGTTGATCAAATTAGGTGGAAAAAAGAAAAAAAAAAAAAAGGAAGATAAAGGAAGATGGCCACCTTGAGATTCTCCTGCGTTGACAGAGTATACGTTTGATCAAAATGGAATGTCATTCGTCTTTTGTGGCTCTTTGTCGATCATGTTTGCTGGAAGGATAAGTGAACTCCATGAAAAGACATTTATCTAAATTATCCTGATAAAGTGCCATCACTCTGGGTAAAAAGAAAAATGAGCGAGAAGGCCAGACTGTACGCACATGCCTTCCACTTGAATTAAATGAGGAAAAACATATAAAGTCACATCATGTAACTAGTATTTTACATACGTGTGTGTGTGTGTGTGTGTGTAACTTGGATCTACTGTGCTAAAAGTTATCTTTGTGCTTATTCAACTCTTAAAAACACTATCAAAATCCTTACAATGTACCGACCTTGATATAACCCAAGAATCATCACTGGCTCACTGATAGAAAGCCAGTAACCAAATTGTAAACAAATATAGGTAATGTCTGAGAGTCTATGGTGACAAGTAGATAAGAAGATAAATGTAGAGTTTTTCTTAATTAGCTTTTCTTAATTAAAAACAGGAGCAGTATTGTGATCAAAATGAACTCTGGTGGGAGCCTGGTCACTTGGTCTTCTGGGTATCACTTGAGGAAAATTAGATTTTTTTTTTTCCCTTCTAGGATAAATTGTGCACTAAAGAAGGAATAAATGGTGTCTGTGAGCAGTGTCCCCTTGGTTTTTATCTGCGTGAGATGGATGTGCCTCTTGTCGCTTTCAGAATGGCGTGGGGGCAGACTTAGCCATCATTAGCACCCCAGGATGGATCCAATTCACTAATTACTTATGCTGTCCTGGTTCACTGAGATTTAAGTACCAAGTCAATCCCATTATCTGCAGTCTCCCAAGCTTGCCAGAGCCATCCGTCTTTCATGGAAAAGAAGCACAAGGGTTATCAATTGGGCCCTGCAAGACTTGGGATTTTCCTACTTTGGGAGAAGACGAGATTAGTCCTGACTCAAGTCCAGGCCCCTCTAAGCCGCTACTTTGGATGCGATAAAAGAAAATGGTGACAATTATCCATAACTATGTGAAAAACCAGGAGGGGAAAGGCAGGGAGCAAGGGGAAGGGAGGGCCGAAAAGGAAAAAATAATAAGAAGGAGAGGTAAAAACACAAAGAAAAGAATTCCTGCTCGGCTGCAACACCAGGCCTGTGGTTCCAGGCAGTTTTTCACATCACCTCTGAGCTACAAATGACAATTCATCTGTTACAAACACATGATAATATAGTCAGAAATCAGGACTTAAAATATTCTGAAGGCCCGAGGCCCCCTCAGAGAAGAGGGATGGCAGGGGAGGGGGCCACAGGAGGGAGACGCCGACCCAGGAGCCTCGTGGGAGGGCCTCTGCACATTCGCCATGTTCAGTGTCCCTGGGCTGTGAGGCCAGGCCTCTGCTGTGTGGGATGGGTGATTGGCACCTGCTCTGCGGAGGGGAAGGGCCTGGCAGCTCCTGGCAGCATTGTCACGTTCATTTGCACACTTTAGGAAGCAGCAGTGTGGCTACTAATAAAAAAAAGAATCTTCTAAGCAGCATGACATCTCTTGGAATGGAATATTTGTCTTTACAAATGATTGCTCTGCTGCCAGCACTTGACACGGTGCTCGCAAACATGTGTAATTGTTGGAAGTGTAATGATGATTATTTGCATATTTAATGTTCAAACAGTCCTGAAGAAGCAACCTAGACTAAACCTTTTAGGGGAAGGTTTGAATATGTTCGGCATCAGCCTGAGGAGTCCCAGGAAGGAAGAGGCAGCCATTGGAGAGCAAATGTAGGAATAATTGGCTTAAATTTGCACTGCACCGCCCTGCCTTGGTGCCTTTATTCATGGACACAATAGCACTCACTGGACCCATATGGGGTAGAAGTTCACCAGGACCACAAAGGTGCCTTCTCTTGGCTTTAGTTCAAACATTAGCTGCAAGACATCCTGTCCCAGCCTGGTTTTACGTTAACCAACTGTGAACCCAAGAGCAGTATCCAGGAAATAGGGATGTGGGTAGACGTAGGAGGGAAGATAGGCATGGAATTCATTACACTTTTTACCTACTAGCAAGTGGAAATTGTCCACCCATCTCTGGATCCAAAAAAAATTCTTAAGGAAATTATCTAGCTGAACTATTAAAATGGCAGTATATTGAAATGTGTAGAAAGAACATTTCATTCTCCTAGAAAGTAAACGACTTCTAAGATTCCTTTGCAGTTTTTACTTGGTTGGAACCTTGTTCTATTAAATGCTGTTTTTCTCACAATATTCTTTAGAAATAGAAAGTATTGGGTAATTTCAATGAAATTAGAAGGATCTCTATTCCCAATTCCCCACCTCCCTCAAATTTAGACCCCAATATAGCCCTATGGGGCCCAGGTGTGAAGTTTAATGCTTTGTCTCCCTGTTCCCAGGCTGTGAGCACTGAAGTTTGCAAGTTCACCTTGAATTCACGGAGGCCTTTCCCCAAAATAGCATCCCTTGTAGGAAACATCGTGGGAAATCCAGAACTCAGAAAGTTCCTATGCGAATGACATCCCATTGCACCTAATTTCTTACTAGTGACAGAATCACTGGCCCTGGGCACGTGGCGGCCTGCCTGTCTTTCCAGCCTGTGCTAACCAGACTCTCACAGCAGGCTGAGCGGTGCTTACCCACACATGCAAACGCATCTTGAACAACTTGAAGCACGGAGACGGGCCGGCATGTTCCAAATCAGCAGGAAAGGAGATTTCAGATGGTGGTAATCATCACAGGGAAACGCACCTCACTGAAATCAATAGAATAATTTTTGATAATGTAGCCACTTGATCTGGTAATTGGGCCTTTCACCTGTAGTGAACAGCTTCACTGGAGACTTTCTTGAGCTATTAGATGCCTCTTACTTGGAGGCTATCCTGTTTTTATCTTTCAAAATATGTGGAGTAATTAGCTTTCGAGTTGAGTGCTTTCGCCTCTTCCTCACTCCCCTCACTCCCTTGCATTTCCACCCACCCAGCCCCAGCTTGCTCTTTTTCAGGCCTGCCCCTGCCCTGCCAGGAGCCACTGCTCATCACAGAACTGTACGGTTGTTTGAGGGGCAGTACAATAAACCTGACTCCATTATCATCCTGTAAACTGATTTTTTTTTTTTTTAATCTGGAGGGTGAGTAGGACTGCACATCTCCGTTCCCGACCCTCGTAGTCCTAGCCTTGGCTTGTAGCAGGGCCAAAGTATGATTGACAATGCTTCTTTTTTTTTTATTTTTTTACTTTAAGTTCTAGGGTACATGTGCACAATGTGCAGGTTTGTTACATTTGTATACATGTGCCATGTTGGTGTACTGAACCTTATCATTTACATTAGATAGATCTTCTAATGTTATCCTTCCCCATCCCATGACAGGCCCCAGTGTGTGATGTTCCCCATCCTGTGTCCAAATGTTCTTATTGTTCAATTCCCACCTATGAGTGAGAACACGCAGTGCTTGGTTTTCTGTGCTTGTGATGTTCGCTGAGAATGATGCTTTCCGGTTTCATCCATGTCCCTAAAAGGACATGAATTCATCCTTTTTTATGGCTGCTTAGTATTNCCGACCCTCGTAGTCCTAGCCTTGGCTTGTAGCAGGGCCAAAGTATGATTGACAATGCTTCTTTTTTTTTTATTTTTTTACTTTAAGTTCTAGGGTACATGTGCACAATGTGCAGGTTTGTTACATTTGTATACATGTGCCATGTTGGTGTACTGAACCTTATCATTTACATTAGATAGATCTTCTAATGTTATCCTTCCCCCATCCCATGACAGGCCCCAGTGTGTGATGTTCCCCATCCTGTGTCCAAATGTTCTTATTGTTCAATTCCCACCTATGAGTGAGAACACGCAGTGCTTGGTTTTCTGTGCTTGTGATGTTCGCTGAGAATGATGCTTTCCGGTTTCATCCATGTCCCTAAAAAGGACATGAATTCATCCTTTTTTATGGCTGCTTAGTATTCCATGGTGTATATGTGCCACATTTTCTTAATCCAGTCTGTCACTGATGGACATTTGGGTTGGTTCCAAGTCTTTGCTATTGTGAATAGTGCCTCAATAAACATACGTGTACATGTGTCTTTATGGCAGCATGATTTACAATCCTTTGGGTATATACCCAGTAATGGGATGGCTGGGTCAAATGGTATTTCTAGTTCTACATCCTCAAGGAATCACCACACTGTCTTCCACAACTAGTTTACAGTCCCACCAACAGTGTAAAAGTGTTCCTATTTCTCTAGCACCTGTTGTTACCTGACTTTTTAATGATCGCCATTCTAACTTCTAATTGACAATGCTTCTAATCAGTGCTGTCTAATCTAACTTCTAATCAACAGTGCTTCTAATCAGTGCCATCTGGGGGCCAGGGAGTGATTTACCTGCAGTGGAGGAGGGTTGGCAATGTTGCCTTGCCTATCGTCAGATGACTAATTCTTTAGAAGTGAGACAATACATGTGGTATGCTTCCGAGCAGCAAAGTGGTTAACCGCTTTGTCATAAAATAGTGATGGGAATATTAAGCCAAGGAATTACTGATAGTGAATAATTCAGGCATCCTTCCAAATCCATTCTTCTTAATTCTCCCAACAACCTGATGAGATACAAGTCCCCATTTTATGGATCCGGAAATCAGGGCATAGAGAAAATAAACAACCACCCTGACATCTCCTAGTTCACAAAGGATGAGAGTGGAATTCAAACCAAGGAATCTCAGCACCAGAGTCTGTACCCCAGCCACTGCCCTGCCCTTCCTCTTAGGGTTGTAAGCTGTACTTCCTGTCTTGATGTTCCCTATGGATGTGATGTATGAATGGGAAAGCAGTGCTATTTCTATGGATCGCTATATGGCAGTGCTTGCAAGACTCCACCTGCCATTTTGTTTTACTTTAGAGACTCTTCGGAAGTGGAGATGATTGCCACTGACACTCCCACAACAGTTCATAGATCTCCCACCACATGGAATGCAGAAAGCTAAGGGACTTACGTTTTAATACAGCATGAAAACAACCCTTGGGATACAAAGTTGAATTTTATTGCTTGTTAAATTCTTTGAAGAGCAAAAGTATTTAAAAAACATAGGACAATAATTAACCGTATTTCTTTAGGGGTTTGTTGGTTTGACCTCAGCCTTTTAGTCTGTCAAAGTATGCTAATCAGCCTGACAGACAGAAAGATAAAACACGGAGGCTGAGGCACTAGTAGGGAAAAGAGGAGAGTAGATAAATGAGGAACCAACGGGATGTGAAGGGGACTGTGGCCAATGGTCACTGCAGGGCTACCCTTCCAGAGTGACCCCAAAAGGCTCGGGGCTAGAGAGAGCTTCTAGAACAAAGCAAGTCACTGGTTTTTTTCTCAGTCCAGCAAAGTGAGCAAGCTCATCTGTGTATATTCCAGAAATCTTCTTTACCATGAGCTTAGCATGAAATAAATTGATTGTTTAAAAGGTTGTGGATGGGATGGGGATTATATCAAATCTCCTAATTTGAGGTTTAGATGTATGGCATCTACAGTTCCAGCTGAATGCCTTACGTCATTCTATAACTCTAGTAGAAACGTTTACTGCTCACCAAATATCCATGTACTCCCCCATTTTTCAAGTCTCCGTGAAGCTCAATGGGCTATGCAGTTTGGTGAGTGGAAATGACAAGTATCATTTTTGAGTCAAATCATTCAGGATCAGATGTGCGGCATGCCAGCTTTCTCTTTTCCTATTGTGAGGAGGAATGCAGGGCCAGGACTTCAGATGGTTCGGCTACCAGCCTGAGGGATCCCCAATTTCCTGAGCTGTTCAGCAACTCGTTAGAGTAGAACCGACCCTATTCTACATGTCCTATTAGCAAGAAATAAACTCTTGCACAGATTATTTGAATTCACACATTCTCAACCCACCCTTTAGTTCATGACTATACTTAGATCAGATAGGAAGAATAAAGGTTAAATCACTGATTCCCTCCTTCCTCATAAACACTGGGCAAGAGGCTTTCTGTAAGTCATTTAACTTAGGTCTTCCAGGAGGAAATAGGTTAGACATTGACATTTCATCATTTGATAAATGAAAAAGGAAAGGAAGCTCAGAGAGGGCCAACAGCTTGCTTAAGGACATGCAGTCACTCGGCCGGAATTCAAAATGTTTGGCTCTAAAATTTATGTTTTCTACTTTATTTCACCTAGCCTTCCCAAAAGACAAACTAGACTATTTAGGTTTCTGAGAAGCCAGGGAAGAGACTAAATGGTCAGCTTATAGTTTTCTAAGCTTTCAAATTTATGATTCTGTATTTAGTCCAGCAAGGTAGCACTCGTATTTTTTCTCTGTAAGAGAATCTCAAGATTCGAAATTTCTTAAAATGGCATTCCTATCACCCAAGCAGGGGTAGTGGAGGTATCTGGGAGATAACCCAAAAGAAGTCCTGAGTTGCAAGGAGAAAGTCAGTCAGTATCATAACCCCTGCCCATTTCCATCCATTTCTCTCTTATCCAGCACCCCCCACATTATTATCCCTTGTTTCTTGATAAGCCTTTAGACTGTCTTGAAATTTCTGTCTTTTTATATGTTCCACATATGTTATCATTATCCCAAATAACTATTTGTGTTGGACTATATATTTAATATGTGAAGCAAATTAATCATTAATCAAGTTTAAAAAATTGGTGTTATTCTGACTTCTCCCTCTTTCAAAAATATGAATGTAATTCAATTTCTATATATGTCACCCCAAGCCACCAGAGACGTGTGTATCCTTATACTCACAACTGTACACCCCTACTCCCACCCACAACCAGACTGGTGCTATGAAAGTTCTCATAAGTTCTAGGACAAAAAGTGTAATTAAAAGCTTTAGGAATCACTGAATTAGGCATTAAGTTGTCTGAGTACAAATAGATTGAAACCAGAACATAGGGGATGGGATGTGTGGAGGTCATTAAGGTGGTCCCTAGTAAACATGATATTGTAGTCAAGTTCATTGACTCAATTAACTTTTATTTAGCATCTAAGCTAATCCAGGAAGTATACTGTGGTTGGCCATATAAACACTATCGTGACACAGTCTTTGCCTTCATCAAACTTACACTTGAGGTGGAAAACTGATATTCACCATTGTTCGCTCAATAGTGAAGTCTCCTCTTAGCTCTCTATCAACTATTCTCAGGTCAACTTCTCGTCATGCATCCTTCTTTCAAATATTGTCATCCAGTATGGCTGTGTTGTCCCCAACTTTCTTTCCTAACTATGAACATGACCTATGAGTGATCTGATTCTTCTCCATCTTTACATCGTTATCTGTGTGCTAAGTATAATATGACATATTCAGAGCTCTCTCCTTCGGAGTCTCACCAGGATCTATGGCTGTCACTGACTCATCACCCTAACCACAACCACCACCACCTTCAGCATCATACTGTACCTAATTGTGTAGCTCTTTTCATGTTCCAGGCTCCATCTCAATGCTTTACATCATTATTTCATACATGCCTGGATAGTGCCAGAGCTAAGACTGAAACCCATGTCCTTCTTGACCCCAACATCCAGTCCCTTAAAGAGTGTGCTTTTTGGACTTCCTCCCTAGGATGTCCAAAACTTAATTCCACATTGCATCCAACCCACCCTTAGAATATCTCCAATTCAACAGAATCACCATTATCCAGCCAATAACCAGAAAACTGAAAGTCATTCACCTTCATCACTCAGCAGGCTCTGCAGATTCAGACTTTTTAATTTCTCTCAAGTTTGCTAATTGCCCTCCTTTTCCATAGATATTGCCTCAGCAGAGGTCTTCACTAAGCCTCCGAATCACTGCCTTGCCTTTGATGATGTCTCTTTCAGATTCATTGTTGATATTATTTAAGAGACAGTCCCAACTGAAGACCTAAAATTCAAGTGATTACCCTGCTTTAAATCCTCAAGAGATCCCTCACAGATTGCAGAACAAAGCCCTGACCTTCTGTCTGGCAGAGGCAGCCCTTCAGCCCTGCACTTGTTCCCTGGCCAAGGGCCTGCTGGCAGCTCTCTCCAGGTACCACCTCTGCCTTCTCATTCAAGGGCCTTTGCACAAGGTCATTCCACTTCCCTTCTCTGACTCATTGCTAATCACTGGTCAGCTTCAACTCAGACATCACTAAGGCCTTTCCACCACCTGTCCCTTCTTCAGACTGACTTTTAGCGTGTTCGATACAGAAATACATCACTACCTGAAAACAACCCAGTGAAAGAAGGCAAAACAGGGATTATTTTCATTGACTTTTTACGGGAATGGAAGCTGATGTTTAGGATGTTTAAGGACCACACATAGGAAACTGGTTGATGTAAGAATTAAATAAATGGCCTTGGATTCTACATTCTGTGCTTCTCTAGGCAGTTCCTCTCAACTTAGAATTTAAAGGTGCTATGGACAGTCCCTTTTTCTTTTCTTTAAGATGGTTTTCCTATAGAAGGGGTTATGTGTTTCTCACCTGCATCTTTTAACAACCCAAGTAGAGTGCACAGTTCTTTTGTACTTGATGTCTTCCATTCTCCTTTGTCTCTTTCTGTGCAGGCAGAATGTTGTACTGTTAAAAAAAAAAAAAAAAAAAAAAAAAAAAAAAAAAAAAAAAAAA
>NW_016829831.1:384368-392405 GCF_001698545.2 Rhinopithecus bieti | reverse complement strand
AAAAAAAAAAAAAAAAAAAAAAAAAACTTGGCTAGAATCTTCCAAACATTGCCTGAGTTACATTGGGAAAGTCACTTCATGTCTCTGAATTTAGTTCTCAAATTTGCAGTGTGATTGAGCTAGGAAATGCCATCTAAGCTCAGAGGTCCTGTCTTGCCCTAGCATTCTATATTGCCTGTAAAAAATAAATTAAGCCCTAGATCAAGTATTTCGGCCAATTCATTTTTCACAACATTAGAATGCTGCCTATATAAAAATGATTTTAAATACTCAGTTTTATAAGTAACATAAAATTCCTCGATAACTGAAATAGGGATGCCATGAAGAGTGGGCTTGAATTGGATTCATCTTTTAGTTGCTGAACAAATGCAGATATATTGACTAGGGCCACAAGGAAGTGTGGTTACTGGACCAATAATTAGGTTCAAATTCTGCCTCTGTCTCTGATTAGCAGTGAGTGTGAAGCATGTCATTGTCATGTCAAGGACAATAGCTCCATTCCTTACTTCGCTTTGTCTGTGTCTGAGACAATGGATATCAACATCTTTTGAAAAGTTCTAATGCTAATAAAGGTATCACTCCCATTAACCATTGGACTTTGATAAGTCATTTTCTATCTCTAGACCACAATTCCCACTTTTTAAAAATGAAAGAATGTATCTAACTGTCTTCTAAAATTTTCATAGTATGGAAATAAATAATAGCGATGTTGATAATAATAATCACACAAATATTGAGCTCACAACATGCTAAGAACGTGTCGCACACGTTAAGCCCATGGTATCATGAGTTGGCCGTTTGATGGGATGATACCCAGATGGATTTTCAGTTCTAAAACACAAAATCTAGAGTAGCGAATGTGGGCAGTGATCTAAATAGAAAGATGCTTTTAAATATTTTCCCAGACTAGATTTTTTTTTTTTTATCACCAGGCTCCATGGTAGAACTTAAAATTATATCCAATGTCTACTTTTTCCAATTTGTAATTATGGCCTTACACATGCCCTCTATTCACACCAACTATTCAACATTCTCTTAACAAGCACATCGATCTATCTCTTTGATCTCTCGATGCCATTGCCTTTCCTAATTTTGGAAGTCCTAGATTTCTTCTCCTGGACATTCCTTCCCTATCTTCCAGGACCGAGCCTTATAGGTCACTGTCTTTTTTGAGCTGTCCCTAAAAACGTTGCCTCGGCCAGGATGAATCTTGCCTCCTCAGTACTTCCTGTGCATTGGCGGGTTCATGAAATGGAGTATCAGTGGGTTGCTAACATTTTGTTTAAGTTTTCCTTCCCTTCTAAGCCTATGACCTCTCCCAAGGCAGAGGCTGTGAGTGTTGTACCTAGGCATGCTCTCAGCTAGGGAGGCCTCAGCCCTTGTGGGTAGTCTGAGAAGTTTATAAAAAGATGACTCAGATGTTCAGTGAATGTTTTCCACCAGTTTTGCTTCCTCTATTTTTCTGGAAAAGAGACTGTATAGTTTCACTCTGATGTTTCCCTCTTCCAACTCTGCCTATAGCTGGAATAATGAATATAAATGGCAAGCAAGTAAAAGTAAATATAAGCATTCGAGTTTGGCTTGCTTTTTACATCTTGAGTACTGCAAACTACTTAAATTTACATTTACAGAAGGCTAAAATCTTAATTTGATTTCTCCCACTAAAGGTCTTAAAATTCAGTCTGTTTCAACATGTGGAGAGTTTACTATTTGCAGAGCTGTGTGCTGGAAGGTGTGAGGGATGCTTGGAAGAATGTCACTGTCCCTGGAATTGAAAAGAGTGGCACAAAAAATCTTCACCATTCAAGAATAGGGTTAGTGCTATAGGATACTTGGAAGCAAATTGCCATGAAAGCCCAGAGAGAATGGGGACATTTTTAGATTAGGGGACAATCTTCCTCACTATTAAATAGTGGAACATTTACAAGAAATAACAATCAGCAAAGGGAACACCAAGAGGGCAGAGCACTCACCAAAACCATGGGGCAAGGCCAGGCCATGCAGGAAACAACAAGCCCTCATGTTGAACAGAATCCAAGCCAGGTGACTAGAAGGAGAGACTGAGGACAACTTGGGTCCAGGGACCAGGAGTTTAGGTTTCAGTATGAGAATGGCTGAGAGCTGAGAAAGATGTTTCAGCTGAGGATGCAGGGCCTGGTCCAGGGTGGGTCCCAGGGTGGCTGTGCTTTGGATTTCCCCTGGCTCAGCCTATAAGAGCTTGAGAAAGAAGAGTCAGCGGTGGCCCTGGAAGCTGCTGTATTCATTCAGTCCTATGCAAATATATCGATTATTCCAGAGAGATTATACAGGCAGGTATGTCATAGACTTCTCCTCATGGAGAACAACTGTCCAATGTAGAACAAGTGTCCAATGTAGAACGGCACTCCTAACCCACCGGGTGAAGCACAGTTGTATTACTAGCCATTATAAGAGTTGGAACTATGAAGAACAGGTCTGTGAAATAACAGCATGCAAAATGGCAGCCAAGTCCTAATCACACTTGAGTTTCCTGAAACACAGAGCCTGCGACTTAGAAAGACGGTCTACCCAATTTGGAGGGGACCGACCATTTTGCAACTGATTCTTCCTTCCTGAATTCCTTGTCAGGACTTACCTCCCATGACAAGGGTTCACAATTGCTCTCACCGCGCTTTCCACACGCCCCCCTCCCCTGCACACACCCTTTTTTTATGCTTTGGTGCTCATCAAGAGCTCCCCTTGCTAGTTCCTTTTCTTCTCTCCTCAAGCAAACATACTATGTAAAAAGTGCTACGGTAAAACGTTCCAGGAACGAATGCAAAGGCCGAGGTGACAGGGGGAAGTTCCTTTCTTCAAGAAGCAATATCGTAGAGGTGGGCTGTCAGGGAGCCTGCAAGATCTGAAGTTTCAGGGACTGAATGAAAGAAACACTCGGCTAACAAAACAGAGTGCCGCCGAGGACGTTTCATCTGCTCGGGCCAAATCCCTTCTTTCTTTCCATCCTTTCTTTCCTAATAACAGCTGCCCTCTCATTCCATGTTACTCTGCTGTGAAGAACAAAACCTCCCTCTGACTATCTGTTTTTCTTTTCTTCCCCAGAGTAGGTCTCATTACTGGTGATTAGCAGATGATTAAAACCAATTCAGCTTCCCCCAGTAGATATTTTCTCCCTGTTTGTGCCTAACGCGTCAGCCTTCAATGAACGTGCTCCTAAGCTTATTAACAGGCTCAGAGGATTAGCTGCCGCCAAGCTCGGTGGCTCCCATATTGTGATGCAGGGAGTGACATGGAACCATTTGCTGAGCGCAGACAGGACCGCTGGGACCAAACTATCTAAATCACAATTTTATTTTCCATGTAGAGCAAGATAAAAGAAAACCCAACAATAATTACAAAAATCAAACGTTTGGACAAGTCTGAAAATATCCTTATACTTAGTGGCAGAAAACAGGCTAAACCAATCAGGAAGGGCATTGATGTGCGTGTGTGCGAGGGTGTGTGTGGAGTTTACATGAATGTAAAGTCATGTGGTTTATCTATGTTCGTGCCCATGTACAAAGATAAAAGTTCTCGTTTAGCC
Organism: Rhinopithecus bieti; assembly: GCF_001698545.2. Lineage (NCBI taxonomy): Eukaryota > Metazoa > Chordata > Mammalia > Primates > Cercopithecidae > Rhinopithecus > Rhinopithecus bieti. The sequence continues at coordinate 388,846 of NW_016829831.1, read as the reverse complement.
TCTGCATTCACTCTGGTACATAAACAGCCTGTGTTTGCACGGGTCACATATGGATAGATCTTTCTTTTAACAGAGACTAAAGAATCGTGAACTTAGAGTATAACAGGCTATGAATTTTGGTAATATTTTAAAGAGCATCTAATTCTCCAAAACTGTGAAACTTGAGTTAGATATTGGCAGATACAGACAAAGGAATTCCAAGTAACTGGTTTCACTTTTGTTTCAAAATCACAAATATACCATATGGTTTTTAAAGTTTAGGAGGAATGCCTCCCTATCTGAAAGTGTTTTATTTCTTGGATAGCTAACTAAACAATAATAATAGTCACAAAAGAATAGTGATATATTTGTTAGCTGGGACCAGAATTAGTAGATTAAAAGCAAAAGGAACATTGCTTCAGTTCTAAAAGGAGAAAAACCTCATGGTCTGACTCTGGTAGATGCATTTAAAAGGTTGTGTTCTGGGGGGACAGGATTGCTTTATTGTTGCAAATGGTCTCTTATTCTAAATCTTTCAGTTTTTCTCATTTAGTTTTTCCCACCTTTTCAATGCAGCTTAACTCTGAGCGTGCTGGAGCTTGAAATCTAGTTTCCAATTCATAATAGCAACAGGGTTTGCAGAAAATGTCAACAAATCCCTCATCATCAAGGAATGTAGGAAATGTGAAAGGTAAGTCATGTCAGTCTCCCCTGGCTGCGTGATGGAATAAGTTTGTGGATGAAGAGAAGGAAGGAAAAATCCTAGCAAAACAGATACTACAACCAGGCGCTGAAACCCAGCAGTGCCAATAAAACAAAGGAAAACCCGACAAAACAATAGGGAAGTAATGAGGAATTAGAGGAAGATATTGTCAATCACTCAAAATGGCACAATCATATTTTATTTAATTCCAATCATTTAATATCTAAGGGAAAATGACAGACAAGGAATTCTTATTGGTTCAATTTTACCAGCATTAAAAAATTTCCAGGAATACCCCTGACCTTGGATGGCCCCAATAAGTAGGTAATTGCTAAAGGATCAATTCTCTCCTCATTAAACAATAGGCCCCAAACAAATGCAATATGTGCAATCAAACGACAGTGAAGCACAGCTGAAGGTAACAGAATACAAAGAAAGCTTTAAGAATGATATTCACAGAAGTGCTGTGATAAATACCAGGAAAACATTTATAATCAAGGACCCATAACAGTGTAACCGGGATGTACAGGAGAAAGTGATGGTTTAATAAGCTTCAAAATCATTTCACGACATGCCTATGAGGCATAACATACAGGAAGAAAGCATTGCAGATGATTACACAAAGATAAATATTGTTTCATGAAATACTTTTGCTTAGAAGTATTTCACTGGGACTTGAGAGAGTTTCAACATCAGTGTAGAGACAAGTTCATAAGCAGGGCAATGCTAGCCTCGATAGATGAATAAAAGAAACTATGCTATGGGAAGGGAAAGATATTTCTGTTGCCTCCTCAGCCAGCTCTGCACAGCACAAGGCCAGTGCAACATTTTGAACTGAGGTCCTCTCACCTACTGAATTAAGCATCACAAAAATGGAATCGCTTGCTTTTTTCCCGCAATTCCTCAAAACAACTCCACAGAAATGGTGGACCAAAATGCAGTGACTGTCATGCCGCTTAAGGAATCCTAGAATTATTTCTGACTTCTTAATAGAGAGAGTCATTTTTTCCTTCACAATTTGCCTTGTTGTCTTCTTTTCAGGGCTTTAGGATAGGATTGCACAACCCCTACCTTAGCACCTGTCAGGAGAAAATGCCGCCTTTACACTCCCGCTCTCATTATCACCACGGTAAATGGCAGTTAGCAACTATAGACTTAGGTTTGGACCAGCTCTGAAAATTACTAATGGTATAACCTTGATGAATTTACTTCGCCTCTTTGAATTTCAGTTATGTCATCTGGAGTATGAGGGAATCAATACTTCTTTCTTAGAATTAGCAAGGTTAATAACATAAACAAGGGTTAGTCAATGTTCATGAAGGACTCAACATAGCATTTGGCATACAGCTAGATCACAGTAAATGCCACTGGTATTATTAGTAGTGTCGTCAAGAGAGACAAACTTCATCAAATACTTTCTGATGTAGATGAGACAGCACTAAAGGAGTTATTTGAATTAATGAAAATGCTTATAAGAAGTTTGAGAGAGAGGAGCCATGTCTGATAAACCTGACTCTTGCAGCAGTAGAAACCTGGAAGTGGATGAAGCAGAAAGATACAAGTATAAGGGACAAGGTGCTCATTAAAGATCAGTAACAATCCAAGGCAGTACTGTAAAGCAGTAAATGGGCCTTAGAGATAATAAATACAATCAGGGAGGGGAGAGGTCGCTAAGATCTAGGAAACATGGTACTAGAACTGGATCTTGAAGAGAGAGGTGTTGTGAAGAAAGCAGAAAAAGAGCCTTCCCAGGAGGGTCATCCAGGCATTCTCTTTCTCTTTATGTAGAGGATTCTGTCCAGACAGCAACCCCCTGGATACTTCCAGAGCAGGGGACTTGTATGCTATTATGTGTGAATGAATATTCCACTGGTGGGTGGGTTATTACTATTATTATTAATGATAATTCTACTTTAAACCACAGCCTATTTAACCCTACCATTTGGAAGAGCTACATCACTCTATTATCCAATTGATAATTTCAGGGTTTTATTCACAGGCACAATCATGAGAAAAACAAGGAGAAGACAGTCTATTGGTTGTGTACATATGCATCAACTTTGCTTTTTGAGAACATAATTGGGGATGGGAGTCACAAAGAAAAGATCATTAAGAGTTACAAAGAAAAAAAAAAAGGAAAAAAAAGAAAGAAAGAAAAAAGAACCCGCACACATTGCCTTCTTGTGCCATGTGCCAAGCCCTGGGAGGCCCGTTCTACTTCATTTGAGCTGGAGGCAGCACCGGCCAAGGAGGGTGGTAAGGGAACAGGGCACTGCCTCAGAGGCTGCAGACATCAGGGCAAGGAAATAACAGGCACATAAGGGCAAAGAAGTGCTGTGTTGGGAGAGAGCTGTAAGGGAATTTTCTTCCATTTAAACATTAGGCAAAAGTAGCAAACACAGCTCCTGGCGGAGGCTGCCCCTTCCCCATTCCCATCCATCCAATAAACAAAATATCCTCAGCTAACTGGGATCTCTAAGAATCTACAGATCAGTAACTAAGGCCCTTAGTGATGTGTGGGTTAGCAACCCAGTCAATTCCTTCCTGCAGTCTAAGAGCAGAGGGGAAGCCGGGAGGAGGGTGCACATTGGGTGGACCTGGTGAACCCCTACTGTTAATCCCAGAAACAATCAAACGGTGAGGGGATGGAGGGTACTAACATGTTGGCAAAGGCAAAAACATGCCTGCTGCACATTGCTGGAGAGAAATCGAGGATCAATTCAGCAAAATATTTTCACGGAGAAGCAAACAGCTTGTTGGTTTTAGCTAAACATGAAAAGACAATTAGAAATATTGAAGGTTAAAATCGATCGATTATTTAAAAACTGTAAGTAGATATTCCTAACAACTTTTGAAGTAAGTTAGGTAGCAGTAAAAGCACTCAGTCTTAGGATGGGCAGATAGCCATTTCTTTCTCTCTCTCTTTCTCTCTCTCTCTGGCTAGTTATCTTTTCATATTGTTTTCTCTAGTGATAGCCATAAGCCTTTAAAGGCACGGTCTATTACCTTTTGTATTTTCTTACAGTAACTACCTCAGTGCAGTGGAATAAATAGTGTTGAACGAATATGTAAGTGAAAACATTCTAGATAAGGCTCTATAAAGAAATGACGAGTTGCAGATACAGGATTAGCACATTTACTTTAAAGTGATACAGTAGTGATGTTTCAGCCTGCCTTAACTGTTTTCAGCTGCTTTTGATTCTTATTCTGTCGTACCATTGGGAGGCATAATTGTAAAGTAACATGAAGGAGATCTCCTGGCCCATGGATACTGTAGCATTTTAGTGTCAACTTCTGCTCAGAAATAGTAATAGCTAATACTCATGTGCCAGGCAGTTTTCCAAGTACTTCGTGAAGATTAACACATTTAAACCTTATACCAATCCCATAAAGTAGGAAGTGTTCGGATTTTTCATTTTATACATATGGAAACCCTGCACAGATAAGTAAAGTGTCTGTCTTGATCAGTTTGGGCTTCTCTAACAAAATGCCTTAAAATAGGTAGCTTAGGCCGGGCGCGGTGGCTCAAGCCTGTAATCCCAGCACTTTGGGAGGCCGAGACGGGCGGATCACAAGGTCAGGAGATCGAGACCATCCTGGCTAACCCGGTGAAACCCCATCTCTACTAAAAAATATAAAAAACTAGCCGGGCGAGGTGGCGGACGCCTGTAGTCCCAGCTACTCGGGTGGCTGAGGCAGGAGAATGGCCTAAACCCGGGAGGCGGAGCTTGCAGTGAGCTGAGATCCGGCCACTGCACTCCAGCCTGGGCGACAGAGCGAGACTCCATCTCAAAAA
>NW_016829831.1:354003-380411 GCF_001698545.2 Rhinopithecus bieti | reverse complement strand
AAAAAAAAAAAAAAAAAAAAAAAAAAAATAGGTAGCTTATAAACAATAGAAATGTATTTCTTACAGTACTGGAGGATGGGAGGTCCTAGATCAAGGCATTGGCAGACTCGATGTCTGATGCAGTCCTGCTTGTTGGTTCATGGATGGTGCTTTCTGACTGTGTCTTCACATTGTGGAAGGGGTGAGGCAGTTTTCTGGGCTCTCTTTCATAAGGACACTAATCCCATTCAGGAAGGCTCTTCCCTCATGACCTAATCACCTCCTAAAAGTCCCACCTCCTAATACCATCGCATTGGTGACTAGTTTTTTTAACATGAATTTTCGGGGACATACACATTCTGACCATAGCATTGTCTATGGTCCCAGAGGTAGAAATTGAAGGTGCCAGGAGTTGAACTCAGACATTGTAGCTTTATAAGCTGAGTCCTGAGGCATTTCTGTCTCTGAGCATGGTTCTTTTCCTCCTATTTTATAAAATTTCTTGGAAGTTCCTTTTGCTTAGCAGTCTTAAGAAGTAGACCTAATGCTAGCAATAATTTTTCAAATGCTATGTTTCAGTAATGGTAGGAAACGAGAACCAAATACCAAATACCTGATACCTGTGTAAATACCTGTCTTACACTCCTCTTACAGAAAGATTCAGAATAACTAAGCGAATATTCTAAACATTCTTGATGCACCAAACTAAGTAATCATTGTATTTTTGTACATACTGCAAGCCTGAAGGGACTCTGTAAAATAAAGGAGGTAGATTTATCAGATAGTTTTAGCTTTGAGTACTCCTCATACCAATGCAGGGTATGAGAGGATTCATTCAATCTTTATAACCTAGAAAGTCCCACCAGGTTTTTGTAAAGACATAAGATTGTTTGGTAGACCTAAATTATAACTTTTTTATCCCATCTACTACAAAATATTGAAAGCACATCATATGCTAAAAGCCATGCAATTTATTATATATTAAAAATAATACAGTGGTGCATCTTGAAGAGTTCATGGTGTTCAAAAAGGAGGAAGGAGGGAAAGAAGGAAACAAAATTCAACTACAAATTTGCAGAGATGTGATTATTACTTCACATCCAAGATGAATTAATTGCTGTACTTTTAAATTAAATTTATCATAAAATACATAACATAATTGCATCATTATAGTTAACATATATTACACATTTTATATTTATATATTGTATAAATTATGTTAACAAGCACTTGTTATGTCTTCAATTCATAGTTTATTAATAGTGCTAAATACAAATGAACGCAGTGATTCACATTCCACTTCAGTAGATCTCTCCTTTTGTATGACAAATAAAACATAAGGAAATCTCTGGAGGCTTCTGAATTGAATTATCACATCACAGATACCTTTTTATTAAAGACATCTTAGATTAAGATAAAATACCACTTGATGCTGAAAGGTAAGCCGATCAACTAATTATTTGTCAAGTTTCAAGAAAGATTCCCAGAAAACAAACAAGAGGAACACTTTAGAAATTGAAATATAATTATAAAGTAATAAAGATTATGTAGCACTTAGGTCCTTGAGTGTTGACACTGAACAATCAAATATGCGCCTGAGAAATGGTTTGAATTTTCCCAGGCAAAATGTTTTCTTTCAACATTCTAGGGCAGTGGCTTTGGGTGGAAAACTAGACTGGCTTTCAGTGTCAGTGGAATCCATGGATATTGAATGTCTCATACTTGAAACACAGCACAGCTGTCAGAGCAGCACTTTGAACATATCTAGCTTGGGACTGACCGTAACTGACTGATATCTCCGAAGCTGGAACTGGGAAAGCATGCCATTCTCCATGCTTGCAGAACACCAATGTAGAGTTCGATGCATACGGAGGAAATTTTTAAACTTCTTTTAAAATGTTGGGTTGATTAAGATGTCTAAATACTTGTAAAAGTTTTGCACTTCATTGAAAGGTATAAGGTCAATACCAATGCACTATGATAGGTTATGCACGTACATTGTAATACCTAGAGCAACCACTAAGAAAAATTATACAATTCAATGTATGCAAAAACACTATAAATGAATCAAGATAGACTCCTATAAACTGTTTTTTGTTGTTGTTGTTAAATGAGTAAGTTAACAAAATAAAAAAAAGAGAGAAATGGAGAAAAAAGAATCAGAGGAAGCACACAGAAAACAAATGATAAATTATCAGAGTTAAACCTCAGTATATCAATAATTACTTTAAATATAAATGATTTAACGACACTCTTCTAGAGATAGATAATAATAGATTGAACAGAATAAGAAACCTAAATATCTACTGTTTATAAGAAATTCACCTGAAACTCAATGGCATAGGGATGGTGAAGGTAAAAGTAAAGGGAAAAAATGTACCATGTATACATTAATCCAGAAAATAAATAAAGTAGAAGTCAGAAGAAAGAAATAATCAAGACAAAGAAAGCATTACATAATGATAAAAGGATAAGCCACAAGTAAATATATTCATATTTTTTATAGAGAGAGAGAGACAGAGGAAATAGACTAGTTGCTTGAAAACTACAACCTGCCAGAATCTAACTATAATGAAAGAGAAAACTTTAATAGTTTTATAATCACTGAAGGAATTAAATTAAGGAAAAAATAACACCAATGCTACACAAACTTTTCCAGGAAATAGGAGATAAAAGGACATTTTCAACTCAGTTTTTGAGATTTAATTTTGCCCTGATACCAAAACCATCCAATACAAAGAGAAAAGAAAAAGAAAGCTACAAACTAATATGTCTTATGAACTTAGATTCAAACTTCTTCAAAAAGTATCAGCAAATATAATCTAGCAAGCTATAGTAAGAATCCCAGCACTTTGGGAGGCCAAGGTGGGTGGATCACCTGAGGTCAGGAGTTTGAGACCAGCCTGGCCAACATGGTGAAACCCCGTGTCTACTAAAACCCCAAAATCAGCCGGGCGTGGTGGCAGGCACCTGTAATTCTAGCTATTTGGGAGGCTGAGGCACAATGTACAAGTGGGATTGATCCTAGGTATGTGAGACTGCTTTTACATTTGAAAATCAATCAATACAATCCATAATATAAATAGGCAAAAGAAGAAAAATCCTACAGTCACATCTATAGAGGCAGAAAAAGCATTTGACAAAATCCAACGATTATTCATAACACAAAATCAAAACAAAATAAAGCTCTCAGTAAACTAGAAATAGAAGAATGTTCCATAACGTGATAAATAACACCTACAAAGAAATCCCTGTATCTAATATCACACCTAGTGGGGAAATATTTTGTCCTAAGCTTGAAAACTATTCAAGAACATATTCTTTCACCAGTTTCATTTTACATAATAGAATTTCTAGCAATTGCAATAAGGCAAGAAAAAGAAACAAAATGTATTCAGATAAAAGAAGATATAAAACTATTCTTATCTAAGTTGACATGATTGTCTACATAGAAAGTCTCCAGGAATCTGAAAAATGAACAAACTAATAACAAACAAACTTTCTTCTACAGGTAATTAGTGAGTTCAGAAAGGTCTCAAACTACAAGATCAGTATAAAAAATTCAAACATATTTTTATATACTAACAATGACTATGTGGAAAGTAAAATTTAAAATATGGTACCAATTAGAAATACCACAAAGAAAGTTATAATTAGGAATAAATTTAAAAGACACAATGTAGGTTAGTATAGAATCTCTCTGATAAAAATTATAAAGTGTTGAGAAAGAAATAAAAGAAACATAAATAATTGAAAATTGAAGAGGCATACAGTGTTTATTACATGGAAGATTCAGGCAGAAAAGGTGTCAGTTATCCCCACTTTGAGCTCTCAATTTAATGCAATTCCTACCAAAATCCCACCAAGGTTTCTGTACACACAAACTCATTCAAAAGTTTCTGTGGAAAGGCACAAACTAAAACAATCTTTCAAAAAAAAAAAAAAAAATCAAGTGGGAAGACTCACTCTACAGATATTAAGGGCTACTCTGTAGCTACATGGTATTATCAGAAGGATAAATAAAAAGATTAGTAAAACAGAAAACCCAGGAACGGTCACACATAAATATGGCCAACTGATTTTTGACAAATGTGCAAAACCAATTCAACATATTTACAATAGTGCCATAGACTGAATTGTGTCCCATTCAAAAATTAGTATGTTGGCCAGGCCCAGGGGCTCACACCTGAAATCTCAGCACTTTGGGAGGCCAAGGTGGGTGGATCACCTGAGGTCAGGAGTTTGAGACCAGCTTGGCCAACATGGTGAAACCCCGTGTCTACTAAAACCCCCAAATCAGCCGGGCGTGGTGGCAGGCACCTGTAATTCTAGCTATTTGGGAGGCTGAGGCACAAGAATTGCTTAAACCTGGGAGGCAGAAGTTGTAGTGAGCTGAGATCGTGCCACTGCATTCCAGCCTGGGCAGCAAAGTGAGACTTTGACTGGGAAAAAAAAAAATTCATATGTCAAATCCCTAACCCCCAATGCAGCTGTATTAGGAGATGGGCCTTGGGGAGGAAATTAGGGTTAGATGAGATCATGAGGGTGGGGTCCTTATGATGGAGTTAGTGGCTTTATAAAAAGAGAAAGAGAAGTGAGATTTCGCTGTTCCTGCCATGGAAGGACACAGTGAGAAGGTGGCTGTCTAGAAGCCAGAAAGAAAGCCCTCACCAGAAACTAAATTTACCAGCACCTTGGTCTTGGATTTTCAGTCTCCAGAACTTTGAGAAATAAATACCTGTTGTTTAGGCCACCCATCCTTGCTAATGTATTTTGTTATAGAAATCTCAGGACACTAATACAGATTGTCTTTTCAGTAAATGGTTTTGAAGACCTGGGCATCTGGAGTCACGAGTTCAGAAATAAAGCCACACACAACCATCTGATCTTTGACAAAATCAACAACAACAACAACAAAAACAAGACATAGGTAAAGTCCTCCCTCTCCAATAAATGGTGCTGTGATAACTAGTTTGCCATATGCCCAAGATTGAAACTAGACCCCTTGCAGACACCATATACAAAAAACAATTTAAGAAAGACTAAATACTGAAATGTGTAACCTAAAACTAGCAAAACCCTAGAAGAAAACCTAGGAAATACCATTGTGGACATAAGAACTGGCAAATATTTCATGACAACGACATCAAAAGCAATTTCAACAAAAGCAAAAATTGACAAATGGGATCTAATAAAACTAAAGAACTGCTCAGCAAAAGAAACTATCAAAGGAATAAACAGACAACCTATGGGATGGGAGAAAAGTTTTGCAAACTTTGCATCTGACAAAGGTCTAATATTCAGCATCTAGAAAGAACTTAAATTTACAAGAAAAAAAGTTTAAAAATGGACAAAGGACATGAACGCCACTTTTCCAAACAAGACCCTGTCCTCACCCCAAATCTCAACTTTTCAGGAGAAGACAGGAAAATGCAAGAAAATTTGAAGCTTCCTAGAGACCTGTTGAATGGCTTTGACAAAAAGCATGATAGCAACATGGACAATAAGGTCCAGGCTGAGGTGGTCTCAGATGGAGATGAGGAACTTGTTGGGAGCCAGATGGAGATGAGGAACTTGTTGGGAGCCAGATGGAGATGAGGAACTTGTTGGGAGCTGGAGGAAAGGTGACTCTTCCTATGTTTTTAGCAAAGAGACTAATGGCATTTTGCCCCTGCCCTAGAGATTTGTGGAACTTTGAACTTGAGAGAGATAACTTAGGGTATGTGGCAGAAGAAGTTTCTAAGCAGCCAAGTATTCAAAAGGTGGTTTGAGTGCTGTTAAAAGCATTCTGTTTTAAAAGGGAAACAGATAATAAAAGTTCAGAAAATTTGCAGCCTGACGATGCAGTAGGAAAGAAAAACCCATTTTTTGAAGAGAAATTCAAGCCAGCTGCATAAATTTGCATAAGTAGCAAGGAGCCTAATGTTAATCCCCAAGACCATGGCGAAAATGTTTCTAGGCCATGTCAGAGACATTCATAGCAGCCCCTCCCATCACAGGCCAAGAGGCCCAGGAGGAGAAAGTGATTTTGTCAGCTGGGTCCAGGGTTCCCATTCTGTGTGCAGCCTCAGGACTTAATGCCCTGTGTCCCAGCCATTTAAGCCATGGTTGAAAGGGGTCAAGGTAGAGCTAGGGCTGTGACTTCAGAGAGTGGAAGCCCCAAGCTTTGGCAGCTTCCACATGGTGCTGAGTGTGCAGGTGCACAGAAGTCAAGAATTGAGGTTTGGGACCTCTGCTTAGATTTCAGAATATGAATGAAAATGCCTGGATGCCCAAGCAAAAGTTTGCTGCAGAGGTGGGGCCCTCATGGAGAACCTCTGCTAGGGTAGTATAGAAGAAAAATGTGCCATCATAGCACCCACACAGAGTTCCCACTGGGGCACTGCCTAGTGGAGCTGTGAAAAGAGTGCCACCATCCTCTAGATCCCAGAATGGTAGATCCACTGATGCTTGCACTGCATGCCTGGAAAAGCTGCAGACACTGAACCCTAGCCTGTGAAAGCATCTGGGAGGGAGGCTGTACTCTGCAAAGCCACAGGGGTGGAGCTGCCCAATACCATGGGAACCTACCTTTTACATCAGTGTGATCTGGATGTGAGACCTGGAGTTGAAGGAGATCATTTTGGAGCTTTAAAATTTTACTGCCCCACTGGATTTTGGACTTGAATGGACCCTGTAACTCCTTTGTTTTGGCCAATTTCTCATATTTGGAATGGCTGTATTTACCCAATACCCATACCCCCATTGTATTTAGGAAGTAACTAGCTTGCTTTTGATTTTATAGGCTCATAAGGAGAAGGGATTTGCCTTGTCTTAGATGAGACTTTGGACTGTGGACTTTTGGGTTACTGTTGAAATGAGTTAAAACTTTGGGGGACTGTTGGGAAGGCATGATTGGTTTTGAAACATGAGGACATGAGATTTGGAGGGGCCAGGAGCAGAATGATACAGTTTTGCTGTATAGCCACCCAAATCTCAGTTTGAATTGTATCTCCCAGAATTTCCACATGTTGTGAGAGGGATGCATGAAGAGGTAATTCATTCATGGGGGCTGGTCTTTCCCATGCTGTTCTTGTGATAGTGAATGAGTCTTGTGAGATCTTATGGGTTTATCAGGATTTCTGCTTTTACTTCTTCCTCATTTTATCTTACCACCACCATGTAAGAAGTGCCTTTTGCCTCCCACCATGATTCTGAGGCCTCCCCAACCATGGGGAGCTATAAGTCCAATTAAACCTCTTTTTCTTCCCAGTCTTAGATATGTCTTTATCAGTTGCATGAAAACAGACTAATACACTAATCATTAGAAAAATGCAAATTGAAACCACTGTGAGATACCATCTTACCCCAGTAAGAATGGCTATTACTAAAAAGTCAAAAAGTAACAGATGTTAGCAAGGTTACAGAGAAAAGGGAACAATTATACATTGCTGATGGGAATGTAAATTAGTTTAACCATTGTGTAAAGCAGATTAGTGATTTCTCAAGTAACTTAAAACAGATCTATCACTTGACCCAGCAATCTACTGTTGGATATATACTAAAATAATTATAAATCATTCTTCCATAAAGGCACTCGCACACGTATGTTCACTGCAGCACTATTCACAATTTCAAAGACATAGAATCAACCTAGGTACCCATCAACAGTGGATTGGACAAAGAAAATGTGGTACATATACACCATGGAATACTACACAGCCATAAAAAAGAATAAGATCATGTCCTTCGTAGCAATGTGGATGGAGCTGGAGGCCATTTTCCTAAGCTAACTAACACAGGGACAGAAAACCAAATACTAAATATTATCACTTATGAGTAGGAGCTGAACATTGAGTAGAGATGAACAAAAAGAAGGGAACAAACAACGCAAGGCCCTACTTATGGTTGATGGTGGGACAAGAATGAGAGTCAAAATACTACCCATGAAGTATTATGCTTATTACCTGGGTAATCAAATAATCTGTACATCAAACCCTCATGACGCACATTTTACCTATATAACTAGCCTGCACATGTACCTGTGAACCTAAAATAAAGGATTAAAAAATGAGCCTTGACCTACACCTGACATCTGATTAAAATTAGAATCAAAGTGAGCCACACTTGTGAATGTAAAATATAAATCTATAAAACTTTTAGAAAAATAAATGCAAGAGCAAATCGTTGCACCTAAAGCTAGGAAAAGATAGACTTAACACCAAAAGCATGACTCTCAATTGAAAAATAATCAATACATTAAACCTCATTAAAGTAAAAACTTTCCCTATGGAAAAACCCATGTTTAAAGGAGGAAAAGACAAACTACAGACTGGAAGGCGATATTTGCAAACCACATATCTGACAAAGAAGTGATATCTAGAGAAAGAGATCTTCAAGGGATCAGGCAAGATAGCTGAGTAGATGTAGCCAGGTGGGCAAGGATGGAGAGGACTGGTGCAATTTTAACAGATCCTCAGAGGGAAGGCACCAAGAGTGGTGGGAAGGCACATAAGCTGGGCTGATGGATGAGGCAGCTGGGAACCCTACAATGGGTTACTGCACACCAGGACTTGTTCCTGGTCTCCAGTGACTCTAGAGGAATGGGAGCAACCCACTCTTGCCATGGGCCCCTGGAATTCTGGAAGGAAGATATCCCTTGACCACCATCAACATTCAAATTGGCAATGAGAGCTGCTTACAGAAGTTGTAGGGGCAGCAAGCCAACTGATGTGGAGCCCAAAGGGTTTGGTGCGGGACAGTCTGTAGCAGAGCACAGCTAGGGATGGCCATATCTCTTGGCTCCACTGGCTCTCATAGGAGACTTTAGCCCTAGGGGAATTGTTGGACCTAAACTCTGCAGGGTGGTCTCACCCATAAGAGGCCGGTCCAACCTGAGCACTCCTTGGTCTTCTGGCCTCTCCTACGGCCCCAGCCTGCCAGTGCCTGCTTGCAAAACAGCCTCAGGTGCCCTGAGGGCCTGCATCATAGCTTCTGCACTGGTGGACTATGTCTGACTGGCAGAGAGCTCCAGTAGGGCAGTCCCAAGGGCCACACAGCAGCCCACTAGCTCCCTCCCTAAACTGCAGCTTCCCCAGGGCCCACAGCAACCCCTTACATTGCTTTTCTGGTGACCTTGTATGGGGATTGGTTTTGCTTTCCTTGCCCTGCCAGTACCTGCATGTATGCATGTACCCTGCTCTGCCACTGCTGAGGTGGCAGTGCAGTTCACCCCTCACCCTGCCAATGGCCATTGCAGTCAGAGCCTTAGCGGGCACAGAGAAGCCAGTCCCACCATGACCATTATCTCACCCTTATTCCAACACTGCCACCGGAGTGATATTAGGCACAGAGAATAGCAAATTCTTCCCTGCCTGGAGTACCCACCCCAGCCTGCAATGCACAGAATATGCACAACGACCTGTGCCTGCCAGGAAGCCCTGTCCCTCATACCAACATCACCACCAGTGCAATTACGTGCATAGTCACCAGCATCTCCCTCCTCCAAGCCACATTGCCTCCACCACTATTGTGAACACCTTCATGGAGGCAGGCACACCGGCACCTGCTAGCACTCTGCTGCAGCCAAGGAGCATGCACCCCACTGTGCTGCCACAGCCACTGCTGAAGACAGATCCTGGGGTCATCACATTACAAAATGCTTTGGGAGACATCACCCATCAGAGTTTAATGAACAATGGTCTAGGAGCACCTTGGGCCACCCCAGGGCAGTGGGTTCCTAAGTGCACAGAGCCAGAGAACAAAGTCAGGGCCCATTAGGAGTCCCCCAGAGTTAGAGCACACAGTCCAAGAGTTGGGAGCTGAGTGTTAGCCCCCTAAAATCTTCCAGAAACAAAGCCAGTAAACCAAATCACCCTCATACCACAATTAAACCCTCAAGGTCATCAAATAGGATAAAAGAGTGCCTTCTTTCCTCCAAAAGACCACACCATCTCTCCAGAAAGGGTTCTGAACCAGGCTGAGATGGCTGAAATGACAGAAATAGAATTCAGAATATAGATAGGAATGAAGATCATTGAGATGCAGGAGTATGTTGAAAGTCAATCCAAGGAAGCTAAGAATCACAATAAAATGATGACGGGAGCTGACAGACAAAATTGCCATTATAGAAAAGCATGTAACTGACTGGTAGAGCTGAAAAACACACTACAACAATTTCAAAATGTAATCACAAGTATTAATAGCAGAATAGACAAAGCAGAATGAAGAATCTCAGAGCTTGAAAACCGGTTTTCTGAAATTAGACAGAGAAGAATAGAGAAAAAAGAGTGAAAAAGAATGAACAAAACCTCCGAGAAATATGAGATTGTGTAAAGAGACTGAATCTATGACTCACTGGTGTTTGTGAAAGAGATGGGGAGCATGTAGGCAACTTGGGAAACAAATTTCAATATATGATCCATGAGAACTTCCCCAACCTAGACAGAGAGGCCAACATTCAAATTCAGATGATGTAGAAAACCTCAGTAAGATACTTCAAAAGAGATAATCCCCAAGACACATAATCATCAGATTCTCCAAGATCAAAATGAAAGGGAAAACATTAAAAGCCACTAGAGAGAAAGGTCAGGTCACCTACAAAGTGAAGCCCATCAGTGTAACAGCAGACCTCTCAGGAGAAACATTACAAGCCAGAAGAAATTGGGGCTAATATTTATCATTCTTAAAGAAAAAATAATTCCAACCCAGAATTTTATAGTTAGCAAAACTAAGCTTTATGAGCAACAGAAAAATAAGATCATTTTCAGGCAAGCAAATGCTGAGCGAATTTGTTAGCACCAGACTTGCCTTACAAGAGCTCCTGAAGGAAGCACTAAATGTGGAAAAGAAAGACCATTACTAGCCACTACAAAAAACACCCTTAAGTACAAAGACCAGTGACACTATAAAGGAACCACATAGGCCAGGCATGGTGGCTCATGCCTGTAATCCCAGTACTTTGGGAGGCTGATGTGAGTGAATCTCTTGAGCTCAGGAGTTCAAGACCAGCCTGGGCAACATACTGAAACCCCATCTCTACTAAAAGCAAAAAGAATTAGCCAGGCATGGTGGTGCACACCTGTGGTCTCAGTTCCTTGGGAGGCTGAGGTGGGAGGATCACTTGAACCTGGGGAGTGGAGGTTGCAGTGAGCCAAGATCATGCAACTGTACTGAAGCCTGCATGACAGAGCAAGATTCTATCCCAAAAATAAATGAATAAATGAATACACAAATAAATAAATAAACCACATAAACAAGTCTGCTTAGTAACCAGCTAACATCATTATGACAAGGTCAAATCCACACATATCGATACTCACCTTGAATGTAAATGGACTAAATGCTCTAATTAAAAGGCACAGAGTGACAAGCTGGATAAAAAACCAAGAGTCATTGATATGCTGTCTTCAGGAGACCCAGCTCACATGTAATGACACCTATAGGTTCAAAGTAAAGAAATGGAGACAAATCTACTGAGCAAATGTAAAACAGAATAAAGAGGGTTGCGATCATAATTTTATACAAAACAGACTTTAAGCTAACAAAGTTCAAAAGAGACAAAGAAAAGCATTATATAATGGTAAAAGGTTCAATTCCACAGGAAGACCTAACTATCCTAAATATATATACACTGAACACAGGAGCACGTAGATTCATAAAACAAGTTCTTAGAGAACCTTCAAAGAGACTTAGACTTCCACAAAATACTAGCAGGAGACTTTAACACCCCACTGACAGTATTAGACAGATCATCAAGAAAATCAACCAAATTATTCAGGACTGAAACTCAGCACTGGATCAAATGGACCTGATAGATATCTACAGAATTCTCCACCCCAAAACAAAACAATACAAATTTTTTCTCATTGCCACATGGCACATACTTTAAAATTGATCTGGTAATTGGACATAAAACACTCCTTAGCAAATGCAAGATAACTGAAATTATGACAACCAATATCTCAGATCACAGCACAATTAAATTTACAATTACATGGAAATTGAATAACATGCTCCTGAACAACTTTTCATTAAATGATGAAAGTAAGGCAGAAATCAAGAAGTTCTTAGAAACTCATGAGAACAAAGACACAACATTCCAGAATCTCTGGGATACAGCTAAGGAAGTGTTAAGAGGGAAATTTATAGCATCAAATGTCCATATCAAAAAGTAAGAAATATCTCAATTTAACAATCTAACATCACAACTAAAAGAACTAAAGAACCAAGAAAAAACTACCCCAAAGGTAGCAGAAGACAAGAAATAAACAAAATCAGAGCTGAACCGAAGGAGATTAAGATATGAAAAACAATTTAAAAGATCAACAAATCCAGGAGCTGGTTTTATGAAAAAATTAATGAAATAAACCACTAGCTAGACTAATAAAGGAGAAAGGAGAGAAGACCCACATAAACACAATTAGAAATGACAAAGGAGATATTACCACTGACCCCACAGAAATACAAATAAGCATCAGAGAACACTATGAAGACCTCTATGCACATAAACTAGAAAAGTTGTAAGAAACGGATACATTCCTGGTTACATACACCCTCTCAAGACTGAGTCAGGAAGATACTGAATTCCTGAACAGATAAAAAAGTGGGCTCTGAAATTGAATCAATAATAAATAGCTTACCAACTAAAGAAAGCCCAGGACCAGATGGATTCACAGCTGAATTCTACCAGGTGTACAAAGAAGAGCTGGTATCATTCCTCTTGGAACTATTGCAAAATACTGAGGAGGAGAGATTCCTCCATAACTCATTCTATGATGCCAGCATCATTGTGATACCAAAACCTGGCAGAGACACAAAAACAAAAGAAAACTTCAGGCCAAGTTTATGAATATCAGTGCAAAAATTCTCAACAGAATACTGGTAAATAAATCCCCAGCACATCAAAAAGCTTATCCACCACAATCAAGTAGATAGACTCCTGGGATGCAAGACTGGTTCAACATAAGCAAATCAATAAATGTGATTCATCTCATGAACAGAACTAAAGACAGAAAATCCATGATTATCTCAATAGATGCAGAAAAAGATTTTGATAAAATTTAACACCTCTTCATGTTAAAAACTCTCAATAAACTAGGTATTAAAAGGAACACATCTCCAAATAATAAGACCCATCTATCCATCGATGACAAACCACAGTGAACATCATACTGAATGGGCAAAAAGTTGGAAGCATTCCCCCTGAAAATCAGCATAAGACAGCAATGCCCTCTCTCAGCCTTCCTGTTTAACATAGTATTGAAGTCCTAGCCAGAGCAAACAGGCAAGAGGAAGAAATAATGGACATCCAAGTAGGAAGAGAAGAAGTCAAACTATCCCTGTTTCCAGAAAACATGATGCTATATTTAGAATATCTCATAGTCTTGACCCAAAAGGTCCTTAAGCTAATAACTTCAGTGAAGTCTCAGGATACAAAATCAATATTAAAAAATCACTAGCATTCCTAGTAATTATACCAACAGCTGAGAGCCTAATTAGGAACACAATCCTATTTACAATTCTCACAAAAAGAATAAATTACCTAGGAATACAGCTAACTAGGCAGGTGAAAATTATCTGTAAAGAAAACTACAAACCACTGCTCAAAGAAATCAGAGAGGACACAAACAAATGGGGAAACCTTCCATGTTCATGTATAGGAAGAATCAATATCATTGAAAAGGCCATGCTGCCCAAAGCAATTTATAGATTCAATGCTACTTGTATTAAACTACCAATGACATTCTTCACCAAAGCAGGAAAAAACTATTTAAAATTCAAATGTAATAATAATAAAAAAAGCCTCAATAGCCAAGGCAAACCTAAGCAAAAAGAACAAAGCTGGAGCATCATGCTACCTGACTTTAAACTATACTATAAGGCTATAGTGACCAAAACAGCATGGTACTGATACAAAAACAGACACATAGACCAGTAGAAATGAATAGTGAGCCCAGAAATAAGGCTGCACACCTACAACTATCTGATATTTGACAAGTTCCACAAAAACAAGCAATGGGGAAAGGATTCCTTATCCAATAAATGGTGCTGGAATAACTGGCTAGCCATATGCAGAAGATTGAAACTGGACCCCTTCTTTACACCATATACAAAAATTAACTCAAGATGGACTAAAGACTTAAATGTAAATCCCAAAACTATTAAAAACCCTGTAAGGTAACCTAGGCAATAGCATTCTGAACATAGGAATGGGCAAAAATTTCATGACAAAGACACCAAAAGCAATTTGAACAAAAACGAAAATTGACAGATGGGATCTAAGTAAACTAAAAAGCTTCTGCACAGCAAAAGAAACTATTAACAGAGTAAACAGACAACCAACAGAAAGGGAGAAAAGTTTTGCAAACTATGCCTCTGACAAAGGTCTAATATCCAGCATCTGTAAAGAATTTAAACAAATTTACAAGAAAAAAGTTTGAAAGTGGGCAAAGGACATGAACAGACACTTTTCAAAAGACATGCATGCACCCAACAAACGTACAAATAAAAGCTCAACATCACTGATTATTAGAGAAATGCGAATCAAAACCACAGTGAGATACCATCTTACCAGTCAGAATGGCTATTACTAAAGACAAAAGCAGACAAACAAACAAACAAACAAACAAACAAACAAACAGATATGGGCAAGGTTGCAGAGAAAAAGTAATGCTTATACACTTGGTGGGAATGCAAATTAGTTAAACAATTGTGGAAAGCAGTGTGGCCATTCCTCAAAGACCTAAAAACAAAAATACCATTCAACCCAGCAATCTCATTACTGGGTATTTGCCCAAAGGAATATAAATCATTCTAACATAAAGATACATGTACTCATATGTTCATTGCAGCACTATTCACAATAGCAAAGACATGGAATCAACCTAAAAACCCATCAGTGGTAGACTGGTTAAATAACGTGTGGTACATATAAACCGTGAATTACTACGCAGCCATAAAATAGAATGAAATCATGTCCTTTGGAAGAACATGGATGGAGCTAGAGGCCATTACCCTGAGCAAGCCAACACAGGAACAGAAAGTCAAATATTTCATGTTCTCACTAGTAAGTGGGAGTTAAGTGATGAGAATACACGGATATATGGGGGGAGCAAAGACATTGGGGCCTATCGGAGGGTGGAGTGTAAGAGGAAGGAGAGAATCAGAAAAAATAACTAATGGGTACTGGGCTTTCTACCTAGGTGATGAAATAATCTGCACAACAATCCCCATGACACTAGTTTAACTGTATCACAAACCTGCACATGTTAAATTAAAAAAAGAACTGGTATCCAGAATATATAAAGTACTTTCAAAATTCAACAACTAAAAAAATGAAGAATCCAAATAGATAATAGACAAAATATAATATGAAAAGACATTTTATAGAAGAGGAAATATAGATGACCAAGAAATACATAACAAGATGTTTTAGCCATTAGGGAAATGCAAATTAAAACTACGATGAGATAACACTACACACATTTCAAACTGGCTAAAATTTAAAAATAAGTATTGACAACAACACATGTTTGTGAGGATGAAAAGAAATTGGGTCACACACACCCTGCTAGTGGCAATATAAAAGGGCCCAGCCACTCTGGAATACAATTTGGAAAATTTCGTCTAAAGGCAAACATGTAACTACCATACCATCCAGAAATTGCACTCTTGTGTATTCTAGAGACATGAAAGCTTATATTCACAGAAAATCTGTACATAGATATTCATAGCAGCTTTATTTATAATAGGCCCAAACTGGAGACAACCCAGATGTCCTTCAGTGGGTGAATTATAAATAAACTGTAGTACATCAATACCAATAAAAATATGAATGAACTACTGATACACATAACATTTTGGATGCATCTCCAGGGAATTATACTAAATGAGGGGGAAAAAAAAAATCCCACATGGTTACATACTGCATGATTCCATTTATATGTCGTTCTTGAAATGACAAAATTATAAAAATAGAAGAGAGATTTGTGATTGACGGGGTTGGAGAAGGGGGAGTTGGGGAAGACAGCTGGATGTGGCTATAAAGGAGCAACACAGGGGATTCTTGTGGTTTGGAAAGGCACTGTGTCAATATCAATATCCTGATTTGCGTTACTATACCATAGTGCTGCAGTGTTACCAGGGGAAGAAACCTGGTAAAGCATACAGGGGATCTCTCTATATTATTTCTTACAATTCGTGTGGATCTACAATGAGTTCAAAATAAAAAGCTTAAGTGAAAAAAAAGATAAAGGATACTGTCTTTTTTATTCTTAATACAATGGAAAGTTAGTCAATTGCTGCTCCACTGAGAGGAGGAGTGAAATGACCTGACTTGAATTTTAGAACAATCCCTCTGGCTTCTGCAGCGGGGGGATGGGGGAAGTAGGAATTCCGGGATAGAGGATATGCAAAAAAATCCAAGACGGAAGTGAGGTTGGTTTGGACCAGCGATATTGTAGATGTGGGCGAACTGTTTAGGTTCTAGACCTCTTTTGTAGGTAGGGCAGACAGCAATGGCCCGTGGATTGCATTCGGGGTGCTAGACTCCCATAATTTTGCCTCCAGCTCATACTTCATCACTTCTTCGTTTGTGTTATGTTACACAACTCTCTTAAATTCTAGTGCACTTTACTTGCGCACCTTGACATTGGACATTAGCACTTCCTCCTGTCTTCTCCTGGCTAATTTCTACTCACCCTTTAGGTCTCAGTTGACTCAGTTTAAGGTTTTTTTGTTTTGTTTTGTTTCGTTTTTTGAGGAGGATCTTTTCTATAGCTTGGTTTTTAAAGAGAATGTTTTATTTTATTTTATTTTTGCTGAGGCACCAACACAAGAACTGCATCTCAGTTCCTTACTTAGATGAGGAAGGATGATAATATCAGTTACTGATTGTCAAATCCCTTCTATGTTCCAGCTACTGGGGCTGACTGTATTTTGCATATAATATTTCATTAAATTCTCAAGATATAGGAAACAACATGAGGAAAGTTTCAGAGTTAGGAAATCAAGGTTGATAACAGTGACATATCAGATGTTAGCCTCCTCTGCTAATCAGAAAATATTTAACAACTAGCTGAAGTTGAAGTCATTTCCTATGTTGCAGGAATTATGCCAAGTGCTTTATATGTATTATTGCAATTAGTTCTTGAAATAAATGTATGACATAAACACTATTTTGATTTTATAGATGGGTAAACTAAGTCCTGGAGAGGCTAAATAACTTTCCAAAGGTGACATAGTCATTAAGTGGTAAGCCATAGAGCCAGTACTTATTAACTAAAGCCCGTAAGCCTGAAAATCAGCCCATGTTAACCTACAGCTTCAGGCTCAGCCCCACCACTCTCCCGGCTCCACTCCTTAGGAGAGGATTTCCTTCTTAGGTGTGGCTTTTGATTTCCCATTTCTGTCGTGTTACCAATCTGGAACAATCCCTTCAATTTTACACTTCTCATGAATGGCCTAGTATATGCTTCTCCTCATACCTATTCTCAGGTATGCAGCCAGCATCGCAAAATGTCCTACCCTTACTTATCTCTACTCAGAAGAGTAATGACTTTTGAAAGCTGATTGGAAACAAATGTTTTATGCACTTTTTATTACAGAGCACATTAAAGTTCACTTCAGCACAAGCCCTCAAAATCACCTTGAATCTTAGAAAGCAAGTTGGTAAACCAATCTTTGCTTGTTTTCACTGATCCAGAAAACTCCCTGGAACTTTCCAAGTGAATAAAGCAAGACCCTTATCCCTATTTGATGACAACCCATCCTTTTAGACGGCTTTGCTTTTCTGGGGCATTTGGCAGTCAGATCTGGGCCTGTCTCTACTGCAGCTTGTTGGAAATCATTTTATTTTCTGTACTCAGTGGCTAACTTTCCTAACTTCACGAACAGGTGAAGGGTGACTCCGACTTTGCATGATGTTGACCTGTGTACCTTTCAGATCTCTATCCAAACAAAATAAATAGGAAAACTGCTCTCTTTAGCCAGTTAAGTTTAGTGGGCTCAGAATATAGACATATATACACACACACGTATATATAGTGTGTGCTAAATGTAAATATATATGTGTATATATGTATATATATAAATATATATGAATATACATTTAATTGAGCTCATATTCTGGACAATAGCTCAATAAATATTCACACACACACACACACACACGTATTCATATGAGCTCCATTAAATGACCTCTTCCAACACCTTCGTAGAAGTTTGCAGAGGTCTCCCAGATGATGGGTACCTTTGCCCATATATCTTTTTTGAAAGTCCTATATCATGGGGTGCTGAGTATACAGTAATTTAAAAAATTCTAAAAAATGCAGTCTTCTTTAAAAAAAAAATTCTTGAAGAAAAAAATAAGCAGCACTTAATTGAAGAGCATTACATATTGAAGCAATCTGGGGTTCTCTGAGACCACTGCATTCTAGCCAACATATCCATAGAGTCCTTTTTAAATCCACATCTGCATCTTCATCTGGGGGCCCTCCAAATCATAACCACAGTCCATTCACATGGGAAGACTGTTCTTTTTTGCCTAAATATTCCAATGCCTTTGTGTATTTCCCCATATCTGTGAAATCCTTCTGGATACCATTGAGTCTCTTTCTGGGATTGCGGGGTGTGGGGGGGCAAAGTCTACTAGAGAGATGTGAAGTAAATTCTGTTTTCTTTCTCCTAACAGTTAGTGATAATTTCCTCAGCAAGTGTGCCTTTGAGCATCAATGATGAGGAAGACAATTGAGTGTCTTCAACAGCTGTTTTATGTGAGGACAATTCCATCTTGGAACTTCTTGCCAATGATCCAGGCTATTGTCACATCTTCTGCCATAGCCTGTGTCACATAATCTAATCTTTTTCACAAAGTAGCTGTCTTCAAAGAGCCTTTTAAAATAACTTAATTCCAGGATTGGCACCCTTACAGAACTGAAGCATAGGTAACGGATACCACAGATTTACTAAGTCATCCACATATTGGTCACATGTTTAAAATAAAATGAAAAGACAAATACAGTGAGTTTTCACACTCAGGAGCAATAAACATTGTAATGGAAATAGTGTGTAAAAAAGACTGCACATCTATTTTCCCACAAACAACAAGAGGTAGGAAAGAATCTTCTAGTCCAGAGACTGATACATAAACATTACTCCTAGTACTATAGTAATTCTCACCAAAGTTTCTTTTGCTTAAAACAACAATAGCGGATTATGGCAGCTAAATCATTCATTGAGAATACATAAATCTATACTAGTGTAAGGGCCAAGTCTATGAAGTTTTCCTGAAAAATCAACTCACTAAATGCAGGTTAATGGAAGATAAGGCATACAAATGTATTTAATGTGTATACACAGGATTCTTCAGAATAAAGACCCAAAGACAAGTAGAGATTGTCCATTTTTGTGCTTTGTTTCAACAAAATATGGACAGTTGTATTAGTCTATTTTCACACTGCTGTAAAGAACTGCCTGACACAAGGGGATTACAGGTCTCTCGCTTGACATGTGGGGATTGTAATTTGAGATGAGATTTGGGTGGGGATGCAGAGTCCAACCATATCAACAGCCATGTAGAAATATGACTGGGCAAAAAGGGTAGGAGCTAATGCTAATAGACTGAGTGGGGAAACCCAGCAAGGCCTGTCAGTCTAGATTCTCCTTGGCCTTTCTGAGCAGCATCCCTTCCTTCTAGGTGTGGGGCGGGACTCCCTCTGGAATGGGGGTCTTAAGACCTACAGTTAAACAAGGTAGTTTGGATAATTTCTTTAGAGCCAGTTTTTACACAGAAGGGTGGAGGGAAAGTTAGAATGATAATTTTAGGTTTTATTGCTGGCTTTGGGGAAAAGGGGTCCTGGTTTCTATGACCCAGCCTTGAGAAAGAATGGGATTCTAGTCTCTGTGGCTGGACTCTGGGGAGAGTGAGACTAAGAGATAGGAGGGCAGAAGATCAGAGAGAAACTTTCTTTCTGAGACCTTTTGAATGTTTTCTTCTGAGCCCTAACATTGGTGAAAGAGAACTAGGTATAATTTCATTTATCATTCATTTAAGCAACAACAGTTACAATAACCTATGAATGCTATATATGAGATTTCTGTGTGTAAACTTTTCATTCCTCTCTGTGGATTAAATGAATGATAGTACCAGGTCATTCCGATTTAACTGATTTTTATTGGTATGGTTTAAGTCATTTTCCTGAATATAACATAATATTCTAGGGTATAATTATGGACAATGTGGGCCTACTTTTCTTCCATTGATAGAATAGTTACACCCAATAGTTATTAAAGGCCTCATGTGAAAGTGGAGTGAACCATGCTCTCAGAATAAAAATTGTCTTTTTGGCCTACTGAGACAATCATGATGATTTTCTGTAATTCAAACTTGTGTACTTAATGAAACATCAATTACCCCTTCTATGCAGAAAAAGATAGTTAAATGTGAGGAACAGCTTTTGAGAACTTACTTTAAAGCACAGATAATCCAGAGTTGTTTAAACCCTCTACCATCTTTTCTTTTTGGGCTTATTTAGTTCTTGTCTAAGAAAAGGCTGTGCTCACTTTGTGTGTAATATTAGATATGGGAGTATAGGAAATTTGTGATCTACATACCAGACTGTGTGAATTTCAGGAGCTATAGTTTTAGCCATTAGTGCTTATACAAGCACTGTATTAAGTGACTTGGCAGACAAGAGTTAAGAATTTATATTATTAAGAAAATAGCAGCTCAAACAGGAAAAGCACTAATCAACATATAACAGCTACATTTTTCAAACTATAGCTACCTGGTAAAAAAATATCGGTGATAACATATCACATTGTAAGCGTCATCTTTAAATGCTTTGTGATATTTCTCTGGGGTTTAAAATAGATTGGTTTTCTTAGCGACTGTCTGAAAGGTTAAAGGCTCTCTCAGGAAAAATACTTAAAGATGCAGATTGTGTTAAACAAAAAAACTAAAAGCAGCACACTGCCTGGATTGAAGATGGTTAAAGCTGGATCAACACCCTTCATAACTGAATTCAACAAATATATGTTTTAAGTGGGATCTAAATATCTTAGGTTTAAACAAGCATAACTGAAGATAGAATTTCAGGTAAATTAAAAGATCACATGCAAAAAGTAAAAGCACCACAACCAATTTCACAAGCACTGAAACTGGCAAAGAAAATTTATGATTATTTAAGTAATTTTAGAAAGAGCAAGGAGTTTCTAAGCAGGAAAGTGGCAACAGAAAACATAAAGAGAATTATTATTCCATTTCATTAAAAATTAACCTTTTCTATGTACCAAAACTTTCATAAGCAAATGTAGGCGGCAAACTAAAAATCGGGCCATAATCGCGGCAAATATAAAGAAAGGCTTAACATTTCGGTAAATCAATTCAAAAACCACTAGTACCTTGAGAGGAAAGGATGTGGACCATGAATGCTCCTCACTCTGTATTTGATCGAAATAGTGTTATTTGGCCTCGTGCATGCTCAGTTTCTTACTGGCTTTAAATAGTCCCCGACCCCTACCCCAATCTGAGCTGCAGCTACCAGAGCTCCATCCTCCTCACTATTGAATGGCAAAGCAACGGGCCTTTCTTCACACAGACCTGAAAAAAACAAACAAAGAAACAAGCAAAACCAATCAGAAAGATGGCTTAGGAACCTGCACATCTATTTATATGATGCTTTGTTTCATGTCACATTATTAAAAGTGGTTTTGTAGGCTTTTCATCTTCACAAATAATCTTGTTTCCTTTTTTAAAAAAAAGACCTTTAAACATGTATTGTCAGAGTTACATGTAGTGACTGATGGAAACCCATTATTTCCCTTGTAAGCGTATACAACTGGGAAGCCGGTTGCCTTTGGCCAACTAATCCACATCCTAACCTCTGGAATTGTGTAGTCTCCTCTTACTGGTGCTATTCAGCTTCCATCTTAGTAACTTCACTATGCTACCAGACCCTTTAATCCTATGAAACATATCAGGCATGGATGAAAAGAAAGAAATCCATTCCCTTCATCAGATAATGTTACATGCCACTCTCTGTGATGGAGCAACCTTGACCCATCTTAAGATGGTTTGGCTTCCTATTTTGTGGCAGACTCATCTAAATAGGACTGTTATTATTTATCCCATTTTCGGCATGATTCTTCTTTTGTCAGCCATGAATCTGTTTCTAGCCTTTTCTCTCTCTACTTCCACGAAGCCGACTTGCTTGCAATTCTCTCTACAAAGTCAATGAAAATTGCATGCCCATGGCAGCAGTTGGGGGGCACAGAACACCACAGGAAATCAGCAAAGAATATATAACCACATTATCAATAATATCAGAACGTTAATACCTTTCCCTGGCTAAGTGGTTTGCAAGAGCCTACTTAAAGTGATTACTTAAAAACAAACAAACAAACAAAAAAAAAAACTGCAGGTATAGCTTGTCTATACTATGCTTTCTAAAATGATTATTATTTTTAACATTATAAAGACATGAAGAAAGACTATTTTCTTTCAGAGAACATTATCAGAATAAGTTTCTTGTTGTTTTAAGACTCAAGCTTAAACTACATAACATTCATTTGTGTGCTTGCACTGAGAAACTGAATATGTAATACTAAAAGAGTAACCTCAAAAGACTTGTTAGGCTCCATATAACTAGTTTCCGTCATTTAGATTCCAGGTTTAACCATTCTTTCTTACGACATGTCTCTGGCAGATAAGATTGGCGAGTTCCAGCACATAATTCATGACTCTAGGCTCCACTCACAGTTCTTGCATTTTAGGTCCATAGCTTGGGAGTAAACACCATGGGAACCTGGAGCCAGTCCATCCAAGTGTCTAAGCTGGTTCTGCCATTTACTAACTTTGTCCCTATCAGCAAGTTATTTTTCTTTAGGCTCCTTTCCCTATCTCTAAAGTGGAGATAATCATAGTGTTTACTTCCTGTGATTGTAACAAGGATTAAATGAGGGACTACACATCCAAGCGCTGCAAATGGTGCCTGGCACGTGGTGAGGTCAATCATTATGGTCAATAATAATCTCATTATTATTTTCTCACTTTCCTATTGTCTAACTAGAGACTTCTTCCTTCAGGAGTTGTGTACGGTGGTGGAGGAGGAACTGTACCCTCCCTGTGAGTAGCCAGTGTACTAAAATCCAAACACAGCAGCAATTTCCAGTTTGATAGACCTGGTGGAAACTTTCCAGTGTTCAGCTAAGAGTGCAGTCGCTCTGTGTTGCTGAGTTGGTACTGCTGCTTCCCTCAGCAGCCATGCTTTACTCTCGAGGGTAACCTTCATGTTAGGGAATGGTTTTGCCCTCTAGCGACAATAATTTATGCAACTGAAAAAAATGACTGGGCAAAGTGTTTAAGCAGCTTGTCTGAGGGAGCCTGTACCATAACAGTCAAAATTGCGATAACTGTATAGCTGCAATTATACTCACCCTCTTCTGGGCATTTTGCTAAGTTCTTTACAAATATTCTCTTAATTAATCTTTTTCACAAGACTTTGAGGAAGTGGATATTACTGTTGTTGATGTTTTATAGATGAGGAAACTAAGACAGAAAAATAACACAATTCTGCTGAACCAAACAGCTATTCATTTAATGTCCAAGCCAGGAAAAGGATTTAGATATAACTTTAAAATCAAGACTATAAGGCCATACAACATTGAATGTGTACGATGGCATTCCTGTGGGCACAGCGTGTTTCTCCTCCACAATTTCCATGAATAACAAATAGTAAGACATGCATACCTGAGAGGCTACTGGTTATTGACATTGTTTGCAATTTTGTTAGATGGTCCTCTCGGAATTGTGGAATTTCTGGTTGTGCACCTTTCCAGTTATATTCAATTCTGGTGAAATGCCCTCCAAAGTGGCTATACTAAATTCTAATTATATTAGCCACGTTTGAGAGTCATGGGGAAAAAAGAGATATTGCTTGATACCTCTATATCTTTTTCTTTCCCATGAAATTTCTTCTATAGCTTTTAACCAGTGTGTGTTCTTCTTTTGCTACATGGTTAATGCTTTTATCCTCAAGTTTCTGCCTACTCTTTCTCATCTACAGAATCTATAACAGCACATGTAAATAGAGCTAATATTTCCTGAAAGATAGAAAAACAAGCTAAGCTCTAAATTCATTTTCTTTCCCATAGGAATAATCAGGGTTTTATTATTATCTGTGTTATGTGTTCTCATTAGATTACAAACTGAGAATGTAAAGTTCAAGAAAATAATAATTTCTGGAGAAACTTTATTATATACTCCAACCATGTCCCAGGATATTTAATGAAACTTTTCAGTGCCTTGGAAACCGTAGGAATAAAATTATACTTGAGTTGCTTTTCCACCTTTTCTTCTTTCTCTTCAGTTTTATAGACCTCGGGGATAAGCAGTTGCCTTCTGGCCAGAGGACATTTGTATTATCCTTGCAGCTTTTTCATTTTGACTTCGTCTTAAGGTTGGGATTTAAGATCCAGACAGTCTCTAAGAAACAGGAGAGAAAGTGTATACATTTTCGTGGGGAATGCTTGCTTTCCTTATTAGATGCTGTGTATTTTACTCTTTCTACTTTTGCATTTTCCAATTTCCAGCTTCATTCCACAATTGGATTTGAGGTTGCTTCTGATTCATTCTGGAGTTTAAACCTCTGCCATTACTCTCCTCCACAGAAAACAGATGAAGAAAGTAGTTCAAAAACGACACCTGCACTCAATATGTGTTGTGATTAAAATACTGTCTGATTCTCCACCTGGTGTGTGTGCGTCCTTGGAGTGACTTGGACGTGTGCCAGGAGGAAGTGCATGTACTCACTGATGGTCTGGAAAGACTGCTTCAACTCTGAGGCCCAAAGCAGCAAGCTCAAATGGAAGGTCAGAGTCAATGGGTCCTGACACTAATGGGATTATTCTCCAGATAGGCTGCTTTTCCTCCTGTTCTGTTGCTGGACAGACTCTTGCTACCAGTCCATGTCCATGACCCACACCATTCTCCATGCCTCCTTCCTCCTCATTTCTTTTTTTTTTTTTTAATGCCGGTATTGTCTACCAGCAACCATCCTTTCCTGCAGTGATGATACATAGGGTGTATGAGTCTATTGAGAAGGACATGTGACAAAGCTTTCTTACCAAAGCTGTGGTCCTCACTATCCAGATGATATAAAGTTATGGGACCAGTTAGGAAGTAAACATACAAAAACTTCAACATTGAATACATTTTATCTTTTCCAAAAAATTTTCCTTTGGAAGATCTCAGATGCTTTCAAAATGTGAAGCCAGATACTGTGCAAACCTAAAGCACGTTCTTGTGATTATTCTCACACAGAAAATCGGCATCCTTCAAAGGCAGAAGGAGTTTTTGGAAACAGCTAAATCGATTTAGAGTCATGCACAGTGATCAAGGTGTGTATATCTGTGAGGAATCAAAAATGAGGAACTAATTCCAAGAAACAAAACTGTTTTCAGACTGGGGGTGGGGGGGTGGGAGTATAAAATGAGCATGAAAGAAGATAGAGTTATTTTCATTTTCATGGAACATGAACCAACCATTTGGGTGGTGTCTGTGTGCATGAATGTGTATAAAACGAATGGGTGGAAATATGTAGATGGCTCACTGTGGTCATTCAATATGTTTTCTAGAGGACATCTTGATCAGTCCCCTCCTCTCATGTTTTAGTGACATGCTACAGGGCTTTCTCCTCTCCAGTAGTGTAGGTTCCTACAGAGGATGCTCCTCTAATTTGTCATCACTGTACCCTCTCTATGGTTTACCCCAATGCCTCATGCACCAGGGCCACTGGGTAAGAATTTATCTGAATGACTGATTAAACGAATGTGTGATGGGCTCTTGTTTTCCTGACTGTATCTCCATGCTCCTGAGCATAATTCTCATTCATTAAGTTTGATGACCTCAAGTGTTGATTTTTGTATTTTCTACCCTATATGTGTGTACCTACCTTATAGGTACATTTCATGCCCCATGTTTTCCTGTGCTGAACTGTTTGACCTCCGTGCTCTTGAGTCAGCTGTCTCTAGAGAACACAGCAGAAATATCTCAATGAACTTTCCCTCTTTTTTATATTACAATCATTCTGTAGAAAAACAAATAGAATTTCGTGACTGACTGGATACAAGGAATGACTTTGCACATCTTATATCTTGTAGAGCAGTTGATGTCTTCATCATTCTTTATGTAATTAATCATGTACTGCCTTAGTGCGACTATGCAAGTAGGCAGAAAATGCTGTCCTAACTTCATGATCTCTGACCTATCATTTCCTGGTCAAACCTTTCCCTATATTCTATTCTAGAGGGCATTATAGAATAACAGGTAAAAGTACTAGCTTTGAAATTAGAAAAAAATAAAGTTGTAGTTCTTAGATCTATCTCTCACTAATCGGCAAGTTTTTTTTTTTTTTTTTTTTTTTTTTTTTTTTTTTTTTTTTTTTTTTTTT
>NW_016829831.1:297746-353717 GCF_001698545.2 Rhinopithecus bieti | reverse complement strand
TTTTTTTTTTTTTTTTTTTTTTTTTTTTTTTTTTTTTTTGTCTAATTAAACTTTAGTATCTCTTCCTAAACTTGATGTAAGAATGTCTACCTCTCATGGATGGTCTAGATTTGAAATAAACTAATGCCTATAAAAGGCTTTTCTGGGTATCTGGCACCTTATATACTCAATAGCTCAACATATTACTTCATTTTAATTATAACTTTTTGTAAAGCAAGCAATTCAAATATTTCCAAATTTCTCTCCCTGGGAAAACAACCTTATTGATCAAGAAAAGTAGAAGATTTTATAAAAAAATTTTCTAAATTTCCATTCACATTTCCTTAACAATTATTTTCGTCTGCCATGATACCCTGATTTTTTGGCATTTTCATTTCCTCCTTTACCTGATCTTTTTAGTTTCCTAAGGGACTTATTTTCTTCTTTTCTTTGAGAGATCTTAGTGTTTCTTGGCTCCTCGATCACTCTTCCTATCAGCTTGGTTTCACTGTCCTTATGGAATTTGTTCATTCTCTTCCTGCCCAATATCAACTATGTTCATTACTTTGAGTGTCCCTATACTGAATATTGCCAGATCTCTGTCTCCAGTACAAATCTTTCTCTTGGCCTTTAAACCTGTTTATCCAAATTGGATTTCTCCACTTGGATTAACTAAAAACCCTTTCACATTTTATATGTCCAAAACTTAACCCATAATATTCTTCCTTAAGTTGTTCCTCCACTCACCCTAGTGAATGGCTGCCGCATACTCCGTTGTGTACCTCCAGCTGTTTTATGACATTGCATGAAGAGTGTTATTTCTCAAGCGTGAATACCTGTAGCATTCCTGTGACTCCCCATAACTCAGGATAAAAATAAAAATTGCTTTAGCATTTTTTTTTTTTTTTGAGATGGAATCTCGCTTTGTCACCCAGGCTGGAGTGCAGTGGTGTGATCTTGGTTCACTGCAACCTTGGCCTCCCGGGTTCAAGCAATTCTCCTGTCTCAGCCTCCTGAGTAACTGGGACTACAGGTGCCCGCCACCATGTCCAGCTCATTTCTGTATTTTTCGTAGAGACAGGGTTTTGCCATATTGATCAGGCTGGTCTCAAACCCCTGACCTCTGGTGATCCACTTGCCTTGGTCTCCCAAAACGTTGGGATTACAGGCTTGAGCCACCACACCCAGCTGCTTTAGCATTATTAATTTCCAGCATTCTTCTTCTTTTTTGGAATCTCAGTCACAGTGAGACTTGAAAATGTCATTTTCCCTCTTGCTTCTGGAACACACACACACACACACAGACACACACACACACACCTGCCTCTGTCCTCACTTCCACAGACAGTTTTCCTCCCACCATCCATCCAATACATATAGTTGGATTAAAGATCTTCAAGATAGTCAATGTTCTTATTTCCTTATTAACAGAGCCCCTGATTTTGTTTCTGGTTGTAAAATACCCAACTCAAAACAAAACAAAATAACAAGCAAAATGATTCCTTTGAAAGTTTTGTTTTCCTGATATAGCTGTCATGCTGCTGCTTCTTGCCTGGAATACAGACAAAATGCTTGGAGCTGTGGCAGCCATCTCAACTCTCAGAGAATTGGAGTTACAGTAAAGGTTTCATCATCATTGCCAGTCTTACTGCCAAATCGTTCTTTACCAGCACATTAAGAATGTTGACTAGGAAATGCTTCTATTAGGTTGGTGAAAAAGTAAAAATGTAATTGTGGTTTTTTTTTGAGATGGAGTCTCGCTCTGTCGTCCAGGCTGGAGTGCAGTGGCTGGATCTCTGCTCACTGCAAGCTCCGCCTCCCGGGGTTCACGCCATTCTCCTGCCTCAGCCTCCTGAGTAGCTGGGACTACAGGGGTGCGCCACCGCGCCCGGCTAACTTTTTTGTATTTTTAGCAGAGATGGAGTTTCACCGTGTTAGCCAGAATGGTCTTGACCTCCTGACCTTGTAATCCACCCGCCTTGGCCTCCCAAAGTGCTAGGATTAACAGGCGTGAGCCACCACGCCCAGCCGGTTTTTTCCCAATGAAAGTAATGGCACAAAAGTGATTACTTTTGCTCCAATCTAATAGAAGGGAGTGTTCAATAAAGGTATTGAAATATTTGCTCATTATTTTCTAAAGGATTCTGGGTTTCACATGGGAACATCTTCCTTTGGACACACACACAGCAACAACAATAACAGCTACTTGCAATAAAAACCATGTTCTTTCAAAGGATTGTTAAGCACCCTTGTCTTGTGCTGGTTTTCAAAGGGAATGCCTCCAGCTTTGGCCCATTTGGAATGATATTGGTTTTGGTTTGTCATAAATAGCTCTTATTATTTTGAGATATGTTCCATCAATACCTAGTTTATTGAGAGTATCTAACATGAAGGGATGTTGCCTTTTATCAAAGACCTTATCTGCATCTGTTGAGATAATCATGTGGTTTTTGTCATTGGTTCTGTTTGTTTGATGGATTACATTTATTGATTTGCGTATGTTGAACCAGCCTTGCATCCCAGGGATGAAGTTGACTTGATTGTAACGGATAAGCTTTTTAATGTGCTGCTGGGTTCCCTCTCTCACTGCTCCTATTCAGTATAGTATTGGAAGTTCTGGCCAGGGCAATCAGGGAAAAGAAATAAATAAAGGATATTCAAATAGGAAGAGAGAAAGTCAAATTGTTTGTTAGCAGAAGACATGATGGTATGTTTATTAAACCACATTGTCTCAGCCAAAAACCACCTTAAGCTGATCGGCAAATTCATCATAGTCTCAGGATACAAAATCAATGTGCAAAAATCACAAGCATTTCTATACACCAACAATAGACAAGCAGAGAGCCAAATGATTAATCAATTCCCATTCACAATTACTACAAAGACAATAAAATACCTAGGAATACAGCTAACAAGGGATGTGAAGGACCTCTTCTAGGAGAACCACAAACCACTGCTCAAGGAAATCAGAGAGGACACAAACAAATGGAAAAATATTCCATCCTCATGGATAGGAAGCATCAATATCGTGAAAATGTCCATACTGCCCAAAGTAATATATAGTTTAATGCTACTCCCATCAAACTACCATTGAATTTCTTCACAGAATTAGAAAAAATTGCTTTTAATTTCATATGAAACCAAAAAGAGCCTGTATAGCCAAGACAATCCTAAGCAAAAAGAAGAAAGATGCTACCTGACTTCAAACTATACTACAAGTCTACAGTAACCAAAACAGCATGGTACTGGTACCAAATCAGACATATAGACCAATGGGACAGAACAGAGGCTTTGGAAATAACACTACACGTCTACAATTCGAGTTTTGAAAACCTGACAAAACAAGCAATGGGGAAAGGATTTCCTATTTAATAAATGGTGTTGGGAAAACTGTCTAGCCATACGCAGAAAATTGAAACTGGACCCATTCCTTACACATTATACAAAAATTAACTCAAGATGGATTAAAAACTTAAACATAACACCTAAAACCATAAAGCCCTAGAAGAAAACCAAGGCAAGTCCTTCAGGACACAGGCATGGGCAAAGACTTCATGACTAAAACACCAAAAGCAATGACAATAAAAGTCAAAATTGACAAATGGGATCTAATTAAATGAGCAAAAGAAACTATCATCAGAGTTAACAGGCAGCCTAGAGAATGCGACAACATTTTTGCAATCTACCCAGCTGACAAAGGTCTAATATCCAGAATCTACAAAGATCTTAAACAAATTTACAAGAAAAAACAAACAGTATCATCAAAAAGTGGGCAAAGGACATGAATAGACACTTCTCAAAGAAGCGTCACATTTATGTGGCCAACAAACATATGAAAAAAGCTTAACATCACTGATCATTACAGAAATGCAAATCAAAACCACAGTGTGATACTATTTTGCCCCAGCCAGAATGGCCATTATTAAATAGTCAAGAAACAATAGATGCTGGCAAGTCTTTGGAGAAATCAGAACACTTATACACAGTTGCTGAGAATGTAGATTAGTTTGACCATTGTGGAAAACAGTGTGGCAATTCCTCAAGAATTTAAAATCAGAAAGACCATTTGACCTGGCAACTCCTTTACTGGGTATATACCCAAAGGAATATAAATAATTCTACTATAAAGATACATGCACACATATGTTTATTGCAACAGTGTTTACAATAGCAAAGACATGGAACCAACCAAAATGCCTATGAATGATAGACTGGATAAAGAAAATGTGGCATATGTACACCATGGAATACTATGCAGCCATAAAAATGAATGAGATCATGTCCTTTGCAGAGACATGGATGAAGTTGGAAGCCATCATCCTCAGCAAACTAAAACAGGAACAAAATAACCAAACACTGCATGTTCACACTCATAAGTGAGAGTTGAATAATGAGAACACATGGACACAGAGAGGGAAACAACACACACCGGAACCTGTCAGAGGGTGAGGTGCAAGGGGAGTGAGAGCATCAGGACAAGTAGCTAATGCATGCAGGGCTTAAAATCTAGATGACAATGATAGGTTGATAGTTGCAGCAATCCGCCATGGCACATGTATACCTACCAACAAACCTGCAATTTCTGCATATGTATACTGGAACTTAAAGTAAAATTTTAAAAAAAGAACTGTTGGTACCCTCTTACCCACTATTTGTTTTTTTATACCAGAGATTAGCAATATGTAATTTCATTAGTAGATATGATAATGGTGGTAATTGCTTTTTATGAATCATTTTATATACATCATATTGAATTATTTCAGTAATCTTACATAGTAGGTATCATTATCTCCATTTGACAGATAAAGAGACTGAGATTTAAAGAAATAAAATCGTATGTCCAAGTGTGTTTAATTTGTAACTACCAGAATCAGGATTTAAACACAGACTAAAAACTTCTGCCCCTGAAACCTGTGGCATTAACTGTGTTCTTTCATTGCCTTCCAAACTTGTCACAGAACACATTGGCAAGCCTAGGTATTATCTTATTTTGCATTTGTCTTGCCTTCAGTTTCCATGTTGTAAACAATGTTTTCTAAATGTTACATTTTCACTTCTGGGTCTAGCACATGCCTAGTAAATAAAAACTTATTGATTCATTTGTTCTAGAGCAGGAGTATCTCCCCCACCACTCTTTGTACCTACCCCAATATGAGTGGAACATGGCCTCTTATTATAAAACACTTGTATTCATTGGCTTTTGGCAACACCACTAAATGACTCCCTCTTTCTTGCATTCTGTTCAGCTTGTAGATACTGCTTTGTTTTTTTTTTTTTTTTTTTTTTTTTCTTTTTTTGGCTGAATCAACATGTGAACCTCATTTTGTAGGATTTGTTAAAAATATAATTAAAATGTTGTAGAAAGGTTTCGGCCAAATTGGCCTGGATCCTAGAACCCACTCTAAGCAAAACCTCAAGAATATACGTTCATAGAAAACGTTTGCTCTCTGGGATTCCCTCCCACTTGCGTTAACCTGATATTTTGCTTATTCTGCTATGAAATTCCTCAGAGGAGTGAAACAGTAGCTTGCCTCATTAAGACTCATCATTTACAAGATGTTGACAAATGTTGGCATTTATCCTGTTAACGTAATAAATGTGAGAAAAATGACCATTTGGCATAGATAGTTCCATGCAAAATGCAAGCATGGTTAAGAATGAGGATGATTTGTTACGTCTAAGCAGCATCGTTCAGTGCTACATATTGGGGTAAATATGTTTTGGAAATAATAATTATTTCTTCTTTGCCCACAATACAATTTTTCTTTTTTATGGCAGTGAGCAGGCAAGGTAGTTCAAGATATAATTAAAAGTAGAACTCAGAAAAACAGCTATATAAATCTAATTTGTTTATTTTATTTTTTTTACTTGAATAAACTTTTGAATTTTCTCCCTTTTGGAACAAAGCTATTATTTTGCTTAATGTTTTAATGCTTGGTTATGATTTTCATACCATATGTGGTTATCTGACACATGTTTTTATGCTTCAATGTTATAATCTTTTAATTTTAAAGCAAAATAAATGACAGAAAAATAAGTATAAAAAAATTAGGAATAACTGGTTTGATTTTTTTTAATGGAAAGGATTTAACCTCTAGTAGTGAAAATATGTTCAGAATTTCATTTATTTAGATTTAAAGAATTTGAATTTGACAACACGCTTCTAGGATTGTGTATATGCTTATGCACACATACACACACTCATATTAGGAAACAGAAAAGTAGCCCCTGACCTCCAGAAGTTGGCCCAGCACTCAAAGCCAGGCTTCAGTGTTGTGTGGAACAAGATTTCAGAAAACATCAACATCAGACAAGGCTATTCCATAGTGGATCAGTACAAACACAAGACAACATCATGGTTGAACACAGGCATCAT
This sequence comes from Rhinopithecus bieti, assembly GCF_001698545.2. Taxonomy (NCBI): domain Eukaryota; kingdom Metazoa; phylum Chordata; class Mammalia; order Primates; family Cercopithecidae; genus Rhinopithecus; species Rhinopithecus bieti. Next base: position 347,362 of record NW_016829831.1, on the reverse strand, counting down.
AAACATTGTCTAAATCACAATAATGACCAAGCACCCCCTTGTCCTGGATTGTATGAGTGACTACTGCTTCTTGAGTAATTAAGTACACCTTTGCCTTTATTTAGTTCTGCCTCTTTCTACAAAAGGTTTGTTAAGACAGTCAATCACAGAATTGCTCTGGCTTCCTGACAGCACCCAATCCACCCCAAGCCCCACTTCCTGGAACTCACCCCAGTGTCACCTAATCTGAACTTGAATTCTCTTTTTTAAAAACCTTTAAGTTCAGGGGTACATGTGCATGTTTGTTATATGGTAAACTTGTGTCATGGGGGCTTGTTGTACAGATGATTTCATCACCCAGGTGTTAAGCCTAGTACCCATTAGTTGTTTTTCCTGATCTTCTCCCTCCTCCCACCCTCCACCCTCTAAAAGGCCCCAGTGTGTGTTGTTCCTTTCTATGTGTCCATATATTCTCATCATTTGGCTCCCCAAACCGCTGCTCCAAGAAATCAGAGATGACACAAACAAGTGGAAAAATACTCCATACTCATGGATAGGAAGAATCAATAAAATGGCCAATTTATAGATTCAATTTATAGATTCATAGAAGGAATGCTATTCCCATTAAACTTCCATTGACATATAACTCTTTTCTAATACCCAACTGCTGAGACATCCCATGGTTTCGTGTAGTGTGAGTTCTCTCTCTCTGCAATGAGCAACATATCCAAATTGTCAAATATAGGTAGGTGTTCTCTTGGTGGTCTTGGACTGCAGTGCAATAATAATATATAAGTGATAATATAATCACATTGCTTAGAAACAGAGGCAATCATATAAGAACCACTTTAAAATTAAATGTATATATTTGAAAATCTTTCTTCCTCCAAATTTCTTTAATCTGTTTTTATAATTCCTCAATGAGGTAAGTATTGATATAATAGTTTAACATACAGATTAAGACGAAAACAGTTAAGGGACTTAGTAGTTTACATTTAAAAGTAGCAAAGTGTCAGTGTGAATCCAGGTTTTCTGACTCCTCCCTCCAGCCTTCATCTTAACATGTAGAAATGTATCAAGCACTGTCCAGTTACTTAAAGCTTGTTGAACATTATCCATTTATGTGTCTATGTTTCCAATAGATTAGATAGACGCTCCCACAAGGCAGGGGCTAAGTCCAATGGATTTGCATTTGACTATTCCTAAGGCACACATAAGGTACTCAATAACTTTTCGTTGAACTCAACTAAGGAAAGAGTCAGAGATGGAAGCTATTCCTACTGGCAAAAGGAACAAAGTTCTAAGGGATCTAGACAAACAGATTCTTCTCAAGTTCATATCAGAAAGCAATTGTATTAGCAAACTTCTGTGTCCATTCAGAGACAGAATCATTGTTCCCCTGGGGGGAACTTGAACCAGTTAGAAAGGGTTCTACTCACAAGCTGAAATTCCGAGGCCAGCCAGGTGGGCTACCAAAACAGAAGGTTTGAAACAGGGGTGCAATGATGACTTACACAAAATCTTCTAACATCTGACTTCTCAGATATTAAAAAAAAATGAAGAAAATTCAAAAATAGAGAAAAATCAGCACTGAAAATTAGGGGAGAGGTGTAATCCAAATGCACGGTACGTTGAAAATGCCTGTTAGACTTAAGTGGTGAGATTAAATCAAGACATGAAATCAACTTGCCACTTTCCTCCCTATTAAAATAATAACCCCAATCAGAAATACACAGAGGGCGCTTGGGACCTCAGGCACATAGCTTAGTTTAGAGGGGCAAGGATGGAACAGAAACCACATTTTAGGATAAACAAGGAAAGGTCCACACATAAATACTGGTGATGTCTCTGCTATAGTGATCAGAATGGTAAGGACACAGATAGCTTCAGGATAATGAATCAATGTAGAATTACTGTTCAGATAGCTTAGGGAAAATACACTTACACTATGATTATCACTATTTAAATATATAGGTAGCTAAGAACAAAGTAAATAGACATAATAATAGTACTTAGATTTGGCTCATGGTGATATAAGAAAATATGCAAGAAGTATGACATAAATTAAAGTGTCACAAAAATCCCATGAATAATTCCAGTCCAAGCATTACTGTTTTCTTTTAAAATGTAACCTCTGCCCCAACTCCTGCCTGCCAAGGTAGGGTGATCCCCAGAAAGTGAACTGGAGGCAGAGCAGTGGCTGGGTTCACTGGGGCTTCTTCTTTGACTTCACTCCACCTTGCCTTCCTCTCCCCTCTTCACTTTGCTTGATCCTCTGCAGGCTTAGACTTAGAGCATCTCCGTCAACCCACATCTTTTCTTCCTGCCCACCTCTGTCTTCTGGCTCACAGCTTGTCTCATCTGTGAAGCTGAGGTAGCTGTCCCTTAGCTCATCCTTGGAAACCTATCTGGGGAAGGACTGCTGCTTGCTATCTAAGCCTGGATTCTTCCCCTTCCACATTTATCCAAGCAGGTTGGAATAAAGCCACTTGAATTAGAAAAGGAATGAGATTGCTTGCTGGTCTCAAATATGGAGTAATTACATCACATTTCTAAAAGATGTGCAAATCCCATTGAGATAGATATGCCACCTAAATGTAGACATAGAAGTCATTTCACAGTACTATTCCAAGATGTCCTTAAATTTATAACATTTTCAAAATTGAGATAATCTCACAGTACCTGAATATTTTTATGATTCAAGTTTTAAAACACGGATGTACACTTTCGGATACAATAAAGGATATACAGAAAATCACTATCAGAAAGTGATATAAAAGGATTTTTTTAACTATTAATGTCCCTGATAATAAAACCTGTGACAGATTAAAATACAGTAGTTGTATACAAATATGTGATTTCTTTTAAATTAGAAACTATTTAACTATTTGATCTAAAAATGTGATGCAACATAGCAAGAGGCCTAATATGACCTAACTGTGCCACCACCCAAATCTCAGCTTGAATTGTAGTTCCCATAATGCTCATGTGTCATGGAAGGGGGAGTGGGACTAAATTACCCAGTGGGAGGTAGTTTAATTATGGGGGCGGCTACCCTCATGCTGTTCTTGTGATAGTGAGTGTGTTCCCATGAAATCTGATGGAGGAAAGGGGCTTTCCTCCTTTGCTGGGCACTTCTCCCTGCTGTCATGTGAAGAAGAACATGTTTGCTTCTCCTTCCCCCATGATTGTAAGTTCCCTGAGGCCTCCCAGTCATACGGGAACTGTGAGTCAATTAAACTTCTTTTCTTCATAAATTACCCAGTCTCTGGCAGTTCTTTATAGCAGTGTGAGAATGGATTAATGCAAGGCCCATTCAATGTTTATCTCACTGTATTTTAGCATGCCTAGGGTTAGATTATAAAAATATCACAACACCATCACCATTTAAATGATGTTACTATTGTCCAGGATGTATACAAGTCTTGTCAATAATACTTTTACTTGCCATCCACACTTGCAATTTTTTCTCAAATATAATTGGTGATGCAACAAATTAGAAGCAAGGAAATAACGCTTACTCGTCAAATCATATTATATACAGCAGGGATTTAGAGTAAATGGAAGAGTTACTTGAATCTAGGCTTTTTGTGATATCCAAATGTGCTATTTTTATGGTGCTTTCAGCCACTCCAGCAAGCAGATACAAAGAACCACAATACTGATAATCATTGTGAGTAATGAATTCATTTATCCATTCAGTACTTCATTTCCCTGGCAAGTATGTGGGTCTACGTGCCCACTGCAAGGTCCTTTGCTAGGTGTTGTCAGCAGATCAAAGGAGTGTGTATGTCCTGTTCTCAAAGACTAAATGATGTGACACTCAGGGAGCAGACCTTTGGCGTGCTCATTGTAAGCATTCATGGCTTAGTTCGTGAAGGTTCGAGGCATTTGGGAACTTTTATTCTCTTCGAGGATAAATTTGAGTCTTCTGATGGCAGAGCAGAGCAAGAAGCCAGTCACTTAGCAAGGGCCTGCGCTGATTAGCCCATTAGTTGCTATTATTCTCCTCACGCTCACGTCTTCTTTCCTTAAAGTCATCCAAGGTTACCATTCAATAAACTTAAGAAATATGAGGCCGGGCACGGTGGCTCATGCCTGTAATTCCAGCATTTTGGGAGGGCGAGGCGGGCAGATCACCTGAGGTCAGGAGTTCAAAACCAGTCTGGCCAACATGGTGAAACCCCCTCTACTAAAAACACAAAAATTAGCCAGGAGTGGTGCCGGGTGCCTGTAATCCCAGTTACTTGGGAGGCTGAGGCAGGAGAATTGCTTGAACCCAGGAGGCAGAGGTTGTTGCAGTGAGCCAGTATCGTGCCATTGCACTCCAGCCTGGGTGACAGAGCCAGACTCCGTCCCCCCACTCCCCCCCAAAAGAAAAGAAATATAACAAAATTGTGGCATTCTCAACAACATGAGGCACTTGGGCTTTATGAGGACTCATCTGTTAGGAGGAAGCCTGGGGGCTTGCAAATATTCCAAGGTGAACCCTATGGGCCCAGCTGTTTTCAGATCTGGAGTCTCTGTCTTGGCTACAGAGTGAGGAAAACTGACTCCTTCACAGATCATCTGCTGCCTCAAAAACTGACCAGTGCACTTCAGGTCATTGTCCTTCCGGTGATGTTCTGGAAGTTTAATAGGTTGTGTGGCTATCCTGAAGACACTTCTAGGATTCAGGGTCTACATGGCTAACTATGGAGCCGACCAAAGCCAATGGGTGTCTAGTAATGGATCCAGCCTCCCTAGTCACTTTCCCTTGAAGAGTTCTAGGCTTCCTTCTTTTTCTTAGCTGCCCACCTGAAGGCTCAGTGCTCTGGGCTTTCAGGTCTGGATTTTCTGTCTTAAACAGCCACTCATAGGAGAGTCTTTCAAGTTAATGTAGCCTGTAGTCAACCTGTTTATTCAGAGGGAATATGAAGGAAATTTTGTGGCACAGTGGGCTCCACTTCTCTTCATTCTAGAAAGGGTCCATTTCAACAGGAGACAGACGTTTGAGATAGTTCTCACCTCAGCAAATATTTTCACTGGCATTTCTATGGGGAGTATATAAAAACAAATCCCAAAACACTTTTTATACTATTTTGAACATGTTTAAGTGCAGTTTCACTGGAAATTAATATTTCTGGAAATCTAGCTTTGAGTACTATCATCAAAGTTTAACCCAAAGGATTTTAGAGAGCTGTTGGCTAGAATAATCCGTTTATATCCATGAGAATAAATCTTCAAAAATAATTTAGCTTCTGATTGAATCTTTCTTCTGTGAATTTATCTCAGGATGCATTTGAGTTTTATTTTGGAAAACAATCTTTAAATAAATCTGAACAGGTAATACAAAATGATGGAAAGTACATTTCTGACAGCAATAGGGAATGCAGAGTTTCTCCTCCTCAAGAAATACAGGCCTTAGATTTGCACTGGAGAAATGATCTAGTTTCAGAGGTAAGGTGTTTATGGAAATTGACACGTGAATATTTGCAAATTTGAAGCTTTGCAGAATAAAGTCACTTTATTTGTATACTCTGAAATAAATTCCTATTTTCTTTCATGCATTTGTTTGTGTTCAGGAGACTGCCAACTTCAAATAAAAGACTAGCTACCGTATTAGATTGTCTGATCTAACTCTAACATAGGAAAAATTGACAACCATGGTTTCAAAAGTTCATTTTCTGCCTTTAGCCGTAAAGAACAAGGCACCCTCCTGTAATCAAACATACATAAACATTTAACATCAGGTCTTTACACTATTTCCAGAATTAATGCTACTGTGTATTTTCAGGTGAAGTTCATTTCATGAGTAAAATGAAGGCATATTGGAAATAAGGACTTGCAAGATGATAGAAATTATAAAATTGTTCTAGTGCAGCATCCCTCCTGCTCTGCTTTAACGTAATATTTTGTAAAAAATTTGATTACTATTAAAGTAAAATCCAGAAAAAAAAATTGTTAGGTTTTCTGTTGACTGGCATATACTTGTAGACCTCTTTGGTGACCTAAATTTGAACAAGGCTGGATTCTGATGGCTTAGTATGTTCCCCATTAAATGTAAGAAAATCCAGTTAATTAATTAGCCCTCAGTGTTAAATGAGTTTTTTAAGCCTGAGAGATGAGGGGAACGTGGGATTTGTGGTGACTTGAGAGTGAACATTAATGATGTTGAACCCAGAGTGACTGTTAATATGGGCCACCTTGCAGCTGGGAGTCCGGTGACAGAGGGTGGGCAGGAGCAGCAGCAAGAGCTCACGGAAGGAGACAAGTGTTCACTTATCACGGATGCTGCTGAAATCTCATTTCCTTTCATCTTCAACTATATTATATTGCATTCCATTGTTTTATTGTTTCCCCAGATATATTTTTAAAGTAGCAGGACAGTCATTTAGTGTTCACACAGCATGCAACATGCTCATGTCAGTTTTTGCTTAATCAAAACCTAGAGTAATCATGGCACATTCCAGACAGAAAATAGATACGCCTTTTCTATACAGTCCTAGGTCACAAGAAAGACAAATTTCTTAGCAAATTTACTAATTTACTATATTTACCGACTTGGTAAGTTTACTTATTCTTTAGTAAAACCAGAAGAAGCATAATAGGTTGATGGATTTGGGACATAATTTATTTATATTATTTCTATTTCTATTCTAGTTATCACAAGAGAAACAACACTTGACTCTTGGGGAAGTACTCGATTTGTGTTTTAAGAGCTAACTAACTAGGAAGAAATAATGTATTTTAGTTCCAATTACCATTCTCATCTTTCACATATTATGACTGTTATTTTATTCCTTTATATTGACATAGGTGAAAATTCAGAATCTATTCATTCAGCAAGCATATTAGATACTTATTCAGGTTTTTGTGTTAATCTTTGTTGTGCAATTTTCCCCTGAATTTATTTTTTAAATACGGAGTATTGAGCAGGATGTTTCAGATATTTCAGAATCAGGTTAAACTCTTCTACTTACCAGAGCTCCTAGATTTAAGTCTGCCTCAACCTCTCCTCAGAATATCAGCTTCATAAAGACAGTGATATTTATCTACTTTTTCTCCTGCTGTTTCCCCACATGTACCTGCAACAGTGCCTGCTGCATAGGAGACCACTGATAATGTGTTTTTTCATGAAGAATCAACTCAGTCTCTCAATCTGCCACAACTCTGAACCTGTAAGTACTGTATTTTTCTGAGAATAATTAGTAAAGTAGCCTCAGTCAATGACAGCACTTGAAAGAAGTTGGAAAAGGCATTTATTCCTATTTAACCCCTTTTTAAAAACACTAACCCCTCCCATTCTTACAAGGGCCAATTAACGATACTCAATATATTCCAATCTAGAAGCGAATTGTCTGGATTCAACAGTCTGTTAACGGTAATTGAACAAAGTTAACTTTTAGTGTCTTTTTGAAGTAGGTATAGATAATGTGTATCACCAAAGAGGTGAATTGTTAAGTGAGAGCAAATGAAGTTAAGATATTTAAATCAAGTTATTTTAGAGAACTCTTAAGCTAATTATGCTCAGAAAAGTAGCTGCTTCTTGGCTTATAAAAGATAGCACCTCTTTCAAACAGGTGTAGCTGGGGTAGGTCGGTACACTTAGCAAGCCCCCTCAGTACTCTGTGTGGCCACTTAAGAGAGATTTTAGAGATTTCCTAGATTGTCTCCAAAACGTTACTCCGTTTTTGAGGGATTGCCTGAAATATCATTGATGGCACTTAAGCTTAAAGATTAATCCCTTGTTAAAATACAGATGTCCATGGGAAGGATGACATTTTAAGCTGCTCCTGTCATATTTATTTCATTGAAGGCAATGGCTAAAATCAGGTTTTGAGTGAGGCAATGAAATCAGAGATAACAAAGCCTTTGGATACTCAAGAGAGAAAAGCCCTTCTAAGGACACAGGCTTCCTATATCAGGCCTGTGGTCGGGTTGGCGTGAGTTCTGTCCTGGGGCTGAGCCCTGAAACACACAATCTAGATTTGTTTTTTCTCATTTCTTGGCACAACTATCTGATTAGATGAGGTTGAAAGTCCTTGCAAAAACTAGTTCAGTTCTCATTATTTGTTTATTTTAAAATGGTGTTGGGAGATCCTGCCCTTTGTGACAACACAGATAAACCTGGTGAACCTTATGCTAAGTGAAATAAGCTAGGGACAGAAAGAAAAATACTGTTTATTGAGACTTACATGTGAAATACAAAAACAAACAAACAAACAAACACCGTAACAGAACAGAATGGTGGTTACCAGGGGTGGGGAGGGGAAGACCTGGGGAGATACAGGTCAAATGGTACCAACTTGTAGTTGTTTGGAATAAGTAAGTCTAGGAATCTAATGTACGGCAGGAGGACTATAGTTAGTTATATTGTATTGTGTGTTGAAAATTTGCTAAGGAAGTAGATTTTAGGTGTTCTTGACACAAACGTGCACGCACACACAGAGGTAATTATGGACACTGATGAACTTGTTAGATTGCCACCTACCTTTAGTCAACATTTCAGTAAACATTTCGCCGTGAATACGTATATCAACACACCATGTTATACACCTTACATTTACACAATGAAAGAAATGGTTTTCAGTGAAGTGAAAATGTTAGGGAAAATGTGAAACTACTCATAAACTGTATTTAACCTCAGCAGGTGACTGTTTAAAATCTACTCAACCTTCTTCCTTTTCTTCTCTTTCTTTCACTCTCTTTACATTGATTGCCTAGGCTAATTCACCACTTTCTAGACAGACCAGTCCAGAAGGGTCTCACTTCAGGATTTATCTCACTCACTGGTGTTTGGCCTTACCTTAATTAGTCCTTGTACGCAACAAGGACAGGAAGTGACCCAAGGAGATATTTATCACCTCAGCCTTCTTCATCTTGCCTAGGGTAACTTTCAAGTAACAGCTACTAATATCGTACCACCTATTCCTTTTTAAAAATTTCAACTCTGGGAGTTCTATTCCTAAAGATCCACAATGTTTTAGGGGAAGATCCTGCTCCTGGCTCTAATACTAGAGTTTGTAATACTGCCATTTTTACTGAATTGAACGAAATGGCTAAAATCAGTTTCTAAGCGAGAACTGATATCGCTCATCTTTGATAAAACCCCAACACAATGGCTTGTTGTATTGTGAAATGGTTAGGAATTGAGTGATTATACTTTTGATCTATGAACACTCTTGAACATGTTGACTTTTACTTTGGTAAAACTGTGTTCTCTTTTTCAGGCCACAAGCTTTTCTTTCAAAAATGTATACCCAGCCACCCCAAATAAATTCACCATTTCTATACTAATATTTCATGTAAGGAACCTTGCGTTTTTATTTCAAAGGCAGTATTCTTCTATTTCTCCAAAGGTGAGTCAAAGATTAGAAATCAACATGTAATAACAGAAAACTATTGGTTTGGGTAGACTCAGATGTCTGTGAGAATAATAGCACGAAATACTCTGGAAAACATTTATAATTCACCCTGTGTTATGCTGTGGTATACATCTAAAAAAAATACATACAGATTGAATCCTCGAAGTCAGAGAAGCTAAAAGACTCAGGCTTTACTTGCAAGAAATTTACAGTTAATGTGTGAATGACTGAAGTAAATGATAGAAATGATATTTCATAAACGAGGTTCCAATAAATAGTGACGTGGGAGTTTAGAAAATAAAACAAATACATTTTTTCTGGCTAAGAGATTTCCAGAAGCAGTGAGTAGAAGGCTTTGTTGGGCTTCGAAGTTCACATATTTAAAATGTCCAGACATGGAGGAAGAGAACTTCAGGTGGAACAGAAAAGTGACAGTGGACAAGGGTGAGTGAAGATAGATGAGACGTGTTGTCCATTTTTACATGAGAATGAAAGCTCATTCATTCTGAATGAGATGTGTTCACCTAACATTTGGAAGGACAGTAATAATTGCCCAGTCCATTAGTGTGCCCTTGGTGGTGTAGGCAATGGCGACAGGTCCTGGATATATTAAACAGGACAGAATCATTATAATTGTGCATTAGGAAATTTAATTATACAAAGATGTATGGTGAATTAGGAAGGGGAAGAGTCTAATATTGGCAGTCCAGTTAGAAGGGCCTTTGAACAGCCCATTGATTATCTGGAATTTTGAATGCTAATATTAGGAATATTTCCAAGACAGAGGAAATGATAAGCAGACAATGATTTTATATGTGTGTGGAAACCAGTTGAAGGTAGAGTTACAAATAAGGCTGGGACTAATAAGTGAGAGAATGGAGTGTAGACAACTGAAGATGGAACCTTGATTCATTTATATTAATTAGTAGACGGAGAGAAATGAGTTAAAGGATGTTCACCTTCCAGATGACATAGTACAAAAGTATGCACCAGTTACAAAAGTGCACGAACCCTTAGTACTTAGTATCCTTTCCATTCATAGCTGCAAAAAAATCATACCATGCCTCGGTATTCTCACTCAATATAGTGTCAATAATCAGAGAGGTGATCACATGAGCAAATTCCATCTATTGGATCCTGGAAACAGAGAAACACAGCGAATCTTAACACAAATCTATCAGTATAATCTGAGTGTTAACTAAAGGTAATCAGGCAAGAATAAATATGGTGGTCTGTAAACATGGGTATCTGCCACATACAATGTCAGGTAAACATTGTCACCCGGTATTAAAAACACTAAATAACATTAATTCAGCTACTATGCATGTAGATTTTACCATGGACTCAACAAATTACGTGGTAAGAGCTTGTAAAAGATATCTGGGAACTTCAGAACAGAACTCAGAGCAATGTGAAATGCTATCCAATCCAACGTGGTATATTTCAAATGTGTGCATTTAGGGGACTCAAACGATAATTCTTTTTGGACTTTCCCAGTTCCCTGTTCCTCCCACTATCACAATCTATTTTTCTCAACTTTCTTTGCCATGTATCTGGGTTCCTGTATCAAAACCTTAACTCTAAGTGATAACATTATAATTGTGAAACTTAGGTTTAGTTTGAAGCTTAATTGTCAGTGCAACACTAACCATATAATGTAGTTTTATAACACAGACTTTTCAAAAATGATATAACTATAGTGAGGATAGAAAATATCTACCTCAGTGACTGAAAATCACAGTGGGAGTAAAAGTAGGTAGAGATAGACATGTAAATGTCCCTAGCTAAAAATTTCAGGTTCTATTTCTAGATTGCTTTCGTCTTTATGGTAATTCTTTCTAACAGGACTAGGAATCATTTTATTCAATGTGGATGCAGAGAATGACAAGGGATGGACCTCTTGAGATGACAGCCTGACAGCCTTTAAATCAAGGAGGATCTCTTTTTTAGCAAGCATGAAGATTAAACAGACTAATGAATCAGTGCTTTAGACCATCTAGTCCTGGGAGATCACATCAGAGTCCCATCAGCCATGGTCAGGTCAAGGAACATTCTTTCCTGTCAACTGGCAAGTCTCCTATTGTTGTGTTGACAGTCTTGCTCTTCTCTGGGAAATTACTCTACTTAATGGAGACAGATGCCACAGCACATAATTTTATAGTTCTAAGGATCTAAAAGGTAAGCTTTCCTTAACCAGTGTAGTTGGGAAAAAAATGTGGTTGTATGTATTTTATATTCTGGAATTAGTTTCTTTCCACCATATGCCAATTTTATTTTTAATAGAGAAATTTTTATTCTACTTGTCTAAATGTTCTCATAAAAAGGAAATATCCAATGTGCTAGGTGCCTTCAGAGTTTCCTAGAAATTCCTTGATCTGTCACCATTCAGTGGACATGAATGTAAATTTTAAGAGACTTAAAGTTTTCAAGAGGGCTCGGAGTCAAATTCCTTCTCACCTCCCAGTTATATCTCTGGATTAATCAAAATTCATGATGCAGTTCTTTTGAAGTTGTTAATTTTATTTGAAACAGTCATATACGCTCAGTACATAGGGAAGCATAAATGCAGACTTTTTTTTTCTTTCCTGCTTCCAGCCAGTATTATTCTGGAAAACAAAATTATGTAAAAATAGCACTGAAGTTGCAAAGCAGATATTAGATTTTTGTTCTAAAATGAATCTCGATGATGCTTATCTTAATGAATAGGAGATAGGAATGTCTTTTAATTAAACAATTCATTGTTTCAATTAAACAAACTTCATTTTGTTTCATTGCCATCCTTTAAGTATGGGCAACTTTTGTCTTCCACATTCTGCTATTTCCTGTTGCTTCTCTGCTGACATTTCGCCAGCAAACAGAATAGCAGGCTATGAGTGTGCATCACCAAGTTTTAATACAATATTAGTATCTGATCTTTAACTCATTAAATGACAAGACTTGTCATCTTTTACTTGCTGCTATTTAACATTGCAGACCTGTCTCTAACAGCTGTAACACATATTACTCACTGAAACATTTGTGAGCAGTAAGCATGACAGAATAAGAATTAGTTTAGCAGGAAAAAGCAAAATGATTTCATTTCCAGTGCAGAGATATATTTCTGCACTTGCTGAGATCGTATTTCTACATCACAACTATTGATTCAGAGATTGCTTTAAACTATAATAATTCTATTAGTTGTTACTCTACATTAACATGTAAATATATGTATTAATTTAAAAATACAGATACAGACTCTAAGATTTCAACAAAATTATTAAACATTTTAAAATTTGCTTTTCCCTGTTTTGAATCCACAAATGCTTTTAATGAATTGGTGCTTGGGTACTGAGCCAGTTTTAACTCACCGGAGGCCCGTGTCATTTATTTTCTTGTTTAACCATGAAAAGAACATCAAAAGAGTGGCTCAAAACCAACCAACCAACCAACAAACAAACTCACCCCTTTTCAAGTCTCCATAGAGATTTATGTCCACTCAATGAGCTTATTATGTGGGAAGGGTTGTTAGAGATTCCAAAGAAGCAGAAGTCATGGCCTCTCCCCTCGAGTATTTGTCATGTTGCAGGGAGATGTGAAATACACACATGAAATAACTACAGAACACACGCAAGTCAGCACATTAAAAGTATATGATATTACAGAGCAGATGATATAAATAAAGTTTGAAGAAATATAAAGTAAGGGAAATTTTGCCTTGTCCTGTGGTCAGAGAAGAAAGGAAGCTATTAATGTAATCTCTGAAGGAAATATACATTTAGGCTTGGTGAAGTGAAGTGAGGATGGTGATCAACAGTTAGAGGTCTAGTGTGAGTTCTTGCAGAAAGGCCCAGCAGCAGAAGGAAGGCAGGCCCAGGAGTGAGCTCTCTTCATCTTCACCTGGAACCTCTTTGACGCTGGAGAGGCTGACGGGGTTTATATGCCTCTTCCCTCTCACTTGGGTTGCTGCTTGTTTTTCTGGAAATTATGCGTTCTTGGGGATTCTTTCGGTGGCTCTCATTTACTCCATAGTGGACAAAAGAGCGTGCCTGGTGGAAAGGAATACAGATTGTAGGGCCATCCAGCGACTCTGCCAGGCTCATGCTTTCTGTTCCCCTGGACACCTAAGGCATACTAAATGGCATCCAACTGCCCTGCCATTGAGATGAGTCAACTCTGCTCTCAATACTCCCTTATTTTAGCTAGATGACATCGTGACAAGTGGCATACATGGTTGTGGCTGTACAAGAAAATCATACATGACCTGTGGTTGTGACAAGCAGTGGCGAGAGCACTGGGAAGGAGCCATGGAGTTCTAGCTCCTTCTACGGTGAGTCAATCCTTATCTTGCAGAGACCTGATTTTCCTCATAGAACCTAAGGAGGTTGGGCTGCAGTATCACTAAGGTAACATTCAGAAATTATTTTCTATTATTTTAAATTTGTTCCAAAGTGAGATACATTAATAAGGCAAAGGATATCTTCCCAGCACAATACTTAATTCTGAAGAAGGAAAATAAAGTACAAATCTTTAGCCAATGAATTTGATGTAGTCTCTTCCCTATGTCTACCACCATTTGAGCAGGGAAACCTATAAAATCCAGGCCAGTGTCAGTGCCATCATCCTTAGCCAGGAGTTTGCAGTAGTTTCTCATGGATATGGCTGGCTTTTCAGATGGACCTGGTGAGGTATTGCACTCCCCAGCAAGAGGAGGCAGCTGGGAATTTGGATTTGAGGCACAAGAGAGAACAAGGGTCTAGAGACAGAAATTTGTGGTTCTTACAAAAATTGGGCTTCTTGTAGCATCTGACCTTAATGACGTCCTACTCTGCTTCCTCCATTAGGGAAATTGGAGGTTAAATAAACTGCTGTATCCACCTAGTGAATCAGTGGTAATACTCAGAAACCCAGATTTTAGTCTCCTGATCTAGCCCACAGACAGTACTTCCATTTAATTAGTCAAATTGATTGAAAACTTAATTACACATAATCCCACACAAAAGGGAGTTATGGTAATCACACATGCAAAGCTTCGGGGATGTAAAGGAGAGGAGGGCCAAGCTGATGATAGCCAAACGACTGGGAGAGCAGAATTCCCGTTGTAGCCACCTTCTCTTCATGGGGGAAGTACTTAATAAAGGAATATGGGTTTTCCGGTTGTAACATTTTATAAGGTTGAATTAAAAACATGAGACAAGGTTTCAGGTAAAGTGGAGAGTGTCATTAAAAAAATCTTCTAGAGGAAAATTCCCTTAACTCAGACTGAATCTGCTAGAGAACTGGTTACAGTAACCTAGCTTGGACATTCTCAGGTAAGATACAAAGCTTGCTCAGATGCCTTTGGGAGATATCCAGATATTCTCAAGCCCCCCTCCCCAGTGTTCTTATGATGCATTCATACCCTCACTGTGGTGTTTATTGTAATGATTTGGGAGACAGCCTGAAGCATCTTATAACTTGGAAAAATAATTTTCTCGGGACAGCAAGTGAGGCCACAAATCTGAGGATTAGAATCTCCCACACCAAATACAAAATGAAACAGAAGATTATCATATATAACAAAACAAAACGTTGCCCTGTGTCTCTTTTTCTTTCACATGAACACAAGCTCTTACCAACAAGCAACCCAAACCCTGAAGTCTGAAGGAGGAAGCAACAACAGTCTTTGTCTTCACGTTGCTTTTACCATCTATTCATGACTTAATTTCTAAAAGGTTTCCAAAAAGTGTTTTTACTTTTGGCCAGGCACTGTGGCTCATGCCTATAATCCTAGCACTTTGGGGGGCTAAGACGGGTGGATCACTTGATCCCAGGAGTTCGAGACCAGCCTTGGCAACATGGTAAAATCCCGTCGCTACCAAGACTACAAAAAGTACTCAGTCTCAAAATAAATAAATAAATAAACAAACAAATAAATAAATAGTTTTCTTTTTTAAAAGACTGTTTTTATTCCAGAATAATTATAAATTGTCTTTCTTACAATGTTTCTGCAGAAATAGAATTATATTATACAGTCTTCACACTTGGTAGCTCTATCTAGAGACTGCCAAATTAACTACTTGGCAAGTTGGATCATAATGAATCGACTTTATTGTGAGGCATATCCCTAATCAAACCACACACAGAAACACACACATACACACACACCCCAGAACATAACACTAGGTTGGCCCTACTTATGTGTTTCTTTTTTTGTTTCTACCCACTGAATTTAGTAAAATAAGTTTGCTTAAGCATATGATGTTAACTAAGAAAAAACAAATCTAGAATGGAAACTCATTTTGGGATAGGATTATTCTTTTATTAGTAGTTTGTTTCATTCTAGATATAGGAAAAAATAATTAGAAGTTATAATTTTCCTAAAGTTAAATACAAAATGATTAATAAAGATTTAAGGGAAAAGTAAATACAACTTTCTATTCTCCACAATCTACATCTCATCAAATTCACAGCAGAGATAACTGAATATACCAAAGATTTTAATTGGATTAGCCATTGATATAATCTCTTGAGTACATTCATTTGACAGATGAAGGCTTTGTCTGTCAACTCAAAAGAAAATATTACCCTGAAAATGTTAAGTTGAGAAGCATTTCAAAACCTTCCTTTATTCAAATTGTAGCAGACTGTTTTGACAAGGAAGTGCAGAGAGTATTTCCAGGCAATAAAGGGCCAGGTCTTTTTTCTTCTTAGGAGAAAGGAGAGAGGAAAGGGAGAAAGATTGTAATTTATCTTCATGGACATTTGTCTTGCCAAGACATTAATTTTTTTTGGTACATAGTTCATAAGTATATAATGTGTTTGATGATGGTGGTTTTTTAGAAGCTACATTAAATTCTCCTCTATGGCTAAAGATACCAAAATACATCCATAGATCTTGTCCAGAGTGGATATCTAATCTGGCTAAGTGAGATGACTTTTAAAGTAAATATATATTTTTCCTTCTTTTGATAGAAACAGTGATGCAGCTTTCTGGATTGTGTTAAGACTTAGGACCCTGAGTTTAAGCTTCCAAATTAAGAAAAAAGCAAAGGGCATATACTGCTACTAGCATGTATTAGGCCCTGAGCATCTGGACTGTGTGCATGTCGACTGTCTCTGTAGAAGGAATCTTTTCAATGTAACAGCACTGTTGCCATCAAAAAATCCTTCCCACCTCTCAGACCTTTATATTAGTTTTCTATTGCTCCACAATAAATTACCACAAACTTAGTAGCTTAAAACAGTGCTCTCTTATTATCTGTCAGTTTTTGGAGGTCAGAGGTCCACACAGCATAGCTGGGTTATCTGTTCAGTGTTGCACAAGCCTGAAATCAGGATGTTGGCAGAACTGCATTCTCATCTGGGGCTCAAGGCCCTTTTCTAAGCCCATTCAGGTCATTGGCAGAATTCGATTTTTTTGTGTTGGAGAACTGAGGTCCCTGTTTTCCTGCTGACTGTCAGCCTGTGATCTCTCAGCTACCAGAGGCTGCCCTTAGGTCATAGCCATGTGGCTCTCTGACTTCTTTATAGAATAGCATCTTACTTTAGAGCCAGCAGGACAATTTTTCTTCTGTCTGCCAAGATGGAGTTGTATAACGTAACTCAGTCACAAGAGGGGCTATCCCGTCATGTTCACAGGCACCCACACTTAAGTAGAGGAAGTAGTACAGAGTGTGCACACTAGGTGGCAGGCATTTCAGAACTCTGCCCGCCATTGCCATGTGCTGTCTTAGGCTTATTCTTGGCTTACCATTTCTCACCAACCCATCAGTGTCAATGCGGACTAGCACTCCAGGGGAGATGTGGTGGAGATGTGCTCCAGCCTTGTCCCCAATGCTCTTACTGTGTGTAGTCCCTAGATGATCTCATCCTTATGTAATTGTAAACTACCATCAACCTGTTGGTGACCTACACATCTGTCTGTACTTCCAACCCACTCTTCTCTCATAAGCTATCAA
This sequence comes from Rhinopithecus bieti, assembly GCF_001698545.2. Taxonomy (NCBI): domain Eukaryota; kingdom Metazoa; phylum Chordata; class Mammalia; order Primates; family Cercopithecidae; genus Rhinopithecus; species Rhinopithecus bieti. Next base: position 330,120 of record NW_016829831.1, on the reverse strand, counting down.
TCTCTACACTTCCAGCCTGATGGCCTTGTCCACCCTGGAATCCCTTCAGCACCACAATTTTCCCAGATGTCAAAGGACACTCTCTGTAACGTCTTCAACCTGTTTCTAATTTCATAGTCTGTCTCTTAGTTGGTGACACCATGTATAATACCTAGAAGCTTGAATGGCATATTTGTTCTTACTTCTTAAAGCTTCTTATTCTAAAAATTACCAAGTTATGCTAATTTTAGATCATAAATAGTCCTAAAAACTCTTCTCTTGGACTTTCTGCTGTTGTCCTAAGTGAGACCCTCATCACCTGTCTACTTAGTCTGTCAGCCTCTATCTTCTGCAATAAAAGGATCCCTTTCATTTGTAAAGAAGATCATGAAACACTGATACTTAAAAACCTCAGTGGCTCCAGAGTCCTAAATGAAGGACTGCAACTTTCTTTACAAAGCATCAAGGCCTTCAAAGACCTAGAACTTGCCTATAAAGGGAGTTTCACTTTCTCATTTCTGTGCCTCTCATGGACTTCACAGGAGGGATTAGAGCAAAACTTTCTCATTCTTGTATAAATCATGGTATAATAATCATCTTCATATATAATTGCCCGTAAATATTTTCAAATATTTACTGGCCCTGAACATGGATGTTTCATGTTTTTGTCATCATTTTAAATAATAAACCAGTTCATTGAGATAATTTAATAATTAATTGGTGTCATTTTTGTAAAAATTACCTTTTAATCCAATAGGAGTAAGCCTTTGAAACAATCCTTGATGGTGAGTAGGACCTGCATATTCCGACACTCCCATCTGAGCGCTTAACCTCCACCTTAGGAACTTCCTGGTAGACAATCTGATATTCTTCTTGGGATGATTCTCCAGTCTTCCATCTCACTTCATAATAAAATAGAGCCATCCATGGACATGTCAGGGGAGATGATCAGAGCAGGCTGGCTCATAAGAACACAGAGTAAAGCAAAGCTGATTCTAGACTTAGAGTTTCTGATATGACTTCATATTCATTTCACTTATTAACACTCACTCAAATCCAGTTAGAACTTAATAATGAAAGTCTTTTTCCTGTGCTTGTTCCATTTTCCAGTAGCAACACAGACACACACACACACACACGGCCCCAAAATACTTTTTTTTTTTTTTTTTGAGACGGAGTCTTGCTCTGTCACCCAAGCTGGAGTGCAGTGGCCGGATCTCAGCTCACTGCAAGCTCCGCCTCCCGGGTTCACGCCATTCTCCGGAAGGGTTACAAGAGCAAACACATTCTGACAAAATATAAATTCCAACATATCTCAAAATAATAGCAGCTATTTATGACAAACCCATAACCAATATAATATGGAATGCATAAAAACTGGAAGCATTCCCTTTGAAAACTGGTACAAGACAAGGATGCCCTCTCTCACCACTGCTATTCAACGTATTATTGGAAGTTCTAGCCAGAGCAATCAAGCAAGAGAAAGAAATAAAGGGTATTCAAATAGGAAGAGGGGAAGTCAAATTGTTTTTTGCCAATGACATTTTCATAATCCTAAACCTGGGAAATCCCATGGTCTCAACCCAAAGCCTGCTTAAGCTGATAAGCAACTTCAGAAAGTCTCAGAATATAAAATCAATGTGAAAAAGTCACAGACATTGCTATACACAAACAACAGAAGAGCAGAGAGCCAAATCATGAATCAACTCCCATTCACCATTGCTACAAAAACAATAAAATACTTAGGAATATAGCTAACAAGGGATGTGAAGGACCCCTTCAAGGAGAACTACAAATCACTGCTCGGGGAAAAAAGAACACAAACAAATGGAAAAAGCATGATCCTCATGCATAGGAAGAATCAATTTCATAAAATGGCCATACTGTCCAAAGTAATTTATAGGTTCCATGTTCTTCCCTTCAAACTACCAATGGCATTCTTCACAGAATTAGAAAAATAAACTACTTTAAATTTCATATGGAACCAAAAAAGAGCCCATATAATCAAGACCATTCTAAGCAAAAAGAACAAAGGAGGAGGCTTCATGCTACCTGACTTCAAAATATACTACAAGCCTACAGTAACCAAAACAGCATGGTACTGGTACCAGAACAGACACATAGATCAATGGAACAGAATAGCAGTCTCAGAAATAAGATTACACTTCAACAACCATCTGATCTTTGACAAACCTGACAAAACAAGCAACGAGAAAAGGTGTTCACTATTTAATAAGTGGTGTTCAGAAAACTGGCTAGCCATATGCAGAAAATTAAAACTGGACCCCTTCCTTACATATTATACACAAATTAACTCAAGATGGATTAAAGACTTAAATGTAAAAACCAAAACCATAAAAACCTTAGAAGAAAATCTTGGCAATAGCATTCAGGACACAGGTATGGACAAAGATGTTATGATGAAATTGCCAAAAGTAATTGTAATGAAAGCTAAAACTGACAAATGGAACCTAATAAAACTAAACAGCTTCTGCACAGTAAAAGAAACTATCATCAGAATAAACAGGCAACCTAGAGAATAGAAGAAAAGTTTTGCAATCCACCCATTTGACAAGGATCTAATATCCAGAATTTATATGGAACTTAAACAAATTTACAAGAAAAAGAAACAACCCCATCAAAAAGTGGACAAAAGACATGAACAAACACTTCTCAAAAGAAGACATTTATGTGACCAACAAACATATGAAAAAACACTCAACATCACTGATCATTAGAGAAGTGCAAATCAAAACCATAATGAGATAACATCTCATATCAGTCAGAATGGCGATTATTAAAAAGTCAAAAAGCAGTGAGATGCTGGTGAGGCTGTAGAGAAAAAGGAATGCTTTTACACTGTTGGTGGGAATACAAATTACTTCAACTTTTGTGGAAGACAGTGTAGCAATTCCTCAAGGATCTAGAACCAGAAATATCATTTGACCCAGCAATCCCATTACTGGGTATATACTCAAAGGAATATAAATGTCTATTATAAAGATACATGTACATGTGTGTTTGTTATAGCAGTATTTACAATAGCAAAGACATAGAACCAGCCCAAATGCCCTGATAGACTGGATAAAGAAAATATGGTACATATATGCCATGGAATACTATGCAGCCGTAAAAAGGAATGAGATCATGTCCTTTGCAGGGATATGGATGAAGCTGGAAGCCATCATCCTCAGTAAACTGACACAGGAACAGAAAACCAAACATGGCATGTTCTCACTAATAAGTGGGAGTTGAACAATGAGAACATGTGGACACTGGGAAGGGAACATCACACACCAGGGCTTTTTGGGGTGGTGGGGGATGAGGGGAGGGAAAGCAACCGGACAAATAGCTAATGCATGCAGGGTTTAATACCTACGTGACGGGTTGAGAGGTGAAGCAAACAACCATGGCACGTGTTTACTTATGTAACGAACCTGCACATTCTGCACGTTTATCCCATAAGTAAAATAAAATTAATATATATTTATAAGTTCAATAAAGCTGAAAAATTTTTTTGCTCTATATTATTGACTATACTCCAAGAGCGAAAAACATTGCCTACCGTACAGCAAGTGCTCAATGTATATTTGTTAAAAAGCAATCAAAGCCAATTCAGCCACCCCGTGTATAATCAATGCTTCTTTCCACCATGGCCATCCCATAACAAACAGGCACAGTTAATTCCACAACAACGTGTGGTTTGGTTGTCGTTACTGTCTCAACCCTCAGACAGAGTCTGATGTAAGGAGAGTGAGGATTATCCCAGTTTTACAGATGATGTAACTGAGATGCAGAGTTTTCATGTCTGGGAAGTAAAGGAAAACATAAAACTAGATGCAGGCATCATAAAGACCATAGTGTAAATGTTCGTATAGATATACTTACATGAATACATGTCATTTACATTACACGAGCGGATTTCATTTCTGTCTCATCTTATTGCCCTAGAATGCAAAAAAAAAAAAATGCACTTTTTTTTCCTTTTTTCAGAACTAATATGAATTCTACTGGCTGTCCTGAAAAGCTGTGCCCTTTAATCAACCATAGCCTCCTGAGCTTTCAGTCCCATGTTGAAAGAAATTTGCTTTCTCAGCCTGATTCCCTACCTTTACTCTGGCTGGCATCTCCCTCAGGTGAAGAAATCCCTTTGAAGTCTCTTGTGTCCCGGTCCTCCTATGTAACTCTCATTACCATTGAGAAGGGTTTACAGATGTCGAGACCAAGGGATGGGGCCACTGGCCCTGACTCATCCAGCAAGTCAGATGTGGAATCAGGAAGTCATCTTGGAGTCCTCACTTGCAGGCCTTTTAATCAATTTCATTCTATTAAAAAATCCAACCTTTAAGCAGAACATATGCTTGACAAAAATTTAAGTTACAGCAAAATCGCATCTGGAAGAGAATATCTGTGAGTCTGCAAACCTGTAACTGCAGTGGACACTGTTGTAGGCAAGTGAAACTGTAAGTGAAACAGATCACTGTTATAAGGTATCTATTGTATATTATCGAAATGTCAACAAAAGCAGCACAAGTAATACTACTGCTGTGAAAAATAACACTCAAAGAGATGTATATAAATATAGGCTGCAGGCATACAGTCTGAAATGCAGCTACTGCTGGCTAAAATCATGTGGCAGACGTAGATATTTTCTCTTCTATTTCTCTGCTCTTGAATTCTATTGATCTAAGTGTTGGTTTGTGTCCCTCTGAGTTTATAATGCTCTTTTAATGGTTGCTAATTGTCATTTACAGAACTGGACCACATTACCTCAAACTTGCTTAGAGAAAAATAATGTTTTTTGGAAACAAATAAATCTTATCATGTAGCAGGTTAAAGATAATCACGACACAGTTACAGTTAAGTCATAAAAACACATGGACATGTCTCCTCCTCAATTCAAAATCATTATCAGAAAAAGAAGACATGATTCATTTGAAAATAAGACTGTAAAAATATCACAGTGATACCAGTTTATTCAAGGACCTAGATAAAAGTAAGAACTAGAAGTAACAGAACACCTCCCAATTTTATCCTGCACAGTTTCTACTGGAACTAATAATGACTGTAGTGAATAATTAGCCTTTGTGTCTCCCCACAGTTCTGCAAGTAGAATTTATGGTTATAACATACAGACTTTTCAAAGAAAGGAATGTTTATTTGACCTACCTGTATGTCTTGAAATATGTATTTAGCACAGCTGTTCTTTTGTGTTAAACTCATCGCAAAATGCAGCTTTAATGTAACCCACCATTGATCTGCAGTAAGTGGAAACAAAATCTCTCCTTAATTAGTATCATCCAATCACTTTTTTACATTTCTACAGAACACACACTGTGAACTGTTTAATGGACTATTATTAAAAAAGTGGCAAAGAGCACACCAAAAAAAAAAAAAAATACGGTGAAAATAAAACTAGCGGTGTCAATGAAAAATATGTTGTGAAATAATAGAAAATAAGATGTTTCATTAACATGAGCTTCCCCAGCGTTTTTCCGTAGAGATGAACGGAGTCCCAATTACTGCCAACAATGGAGACAGGGAGAGAGAGACGGGGGTTGGGGCGGGGGGGAGATTCATTACCTTCAACACCCTTAACTGTCTACTAGTGAATTCGCTTATCTGCTTCTTTTTCTACAGAACCTGCACGGAGGGGGGAGGAATAAACAAAGAACTGAGTGGAGTAAATGTGTCACAAATTACCACAAACACACTGTGACTCAATGCACTTTTCATTTCTCTCCTCATTAACTGTGTCTTGCTCAAAATGAGCGACTGGGTCCAAACATAATCAAGTCCCACAGATAACAATTGACTTGACTGCTGGGGCAGTCACCACCTCCTAGCTAGTGGGAAATAAATTCAGAAATAAAATGAGTTAAAATAAAATTCACTCCGTTCTCTTTTCTGCACTTAGATAATTTGAAGACCATCAAGGCCCGTAGAAACAATCCATCTTTTGTGAAAAAGGAGGTGTCTGAACCACCACCAATAAGGCATGCCTTTAGTGTTATCAAGAGTGAGTATAATTACCAAGCGAAAAGGCCAGCAAAGTGTCTTGGGCACTGGTATTTTTTTTTTTTTTTTCTGAAGTCTTTATCCATAGTGCTACCCGAACAATAATAAAATAAAAGCCGTGCTATGGAGAGCCAGACAGCAGAGAGGGGATGGAAAGAAAACAAAATAAAAGAAGAACCTCTCAGATTGGTGAAACTGACCTATAATTTTGAGAGCACATTATAATTTGAAAGCAGTAGAAAAGAGTCCTTTTGTTGTGGTTTTATGTTTTATGTTAGAAGAAGAATTGGTTTCAAGAATTTTGAATGTTTGTGTGTATGCTCTTTTAGGACCTGGTTTTATCAAAGCAGTGATTTCTCAGCAAAGCTGTTGAAGGGCTTCCTGTTTAGAAAGGTGTTTTTGTTTCTTTGTTTGAATGCTAGCTAGGATACTTTATTTGACTCTAAATCAGGATGAAGTGCTTGTAAAGGATGCAGTCACTCCTGGTTTGCCTCTTAGAAAGAGAAATGAATGTAAGAAAAACTGTTCCTTCTTGGGCAGTGGAAATGTAAGCCAGTCACATCAGGAGATGGGTTTCAGACTAAGACTAACCCAGCTTTGCGTGAGAGTGACACCAAATGACTCTGACGCTTTCCTGACTTCTTGCAAAATTTCAGTTTATCTACTTTTACCTCATGCCACCGTGACTGCAACTGGTTGTTAACCCCCATCCCCAAGGCACCTCTACAATAGGCTAGTATCTCACCAACTGATCCACCAAATGTGGAGGCCAGGAGAGTGGAAGTAGGTTAGGACCACGGAGAACTCCCAGGTGAGGCTGACACCTGCAAGGTGTGAGAACCACAGCAAAACTCACCTCACACTTCTGGGTGTGATGGAAATTACAATGAACTAGCCCAATAAGTATACTACATCAGTTTGGGGGACCAAAATATACAAAGCACTAAATACAATTCTAATTAATTGGGATTATAGAATACCGTCATGCTGGGATAGTTGTCCCTGTTGGTTTGATTTCTTCCACTTCTGCTCTTCAGCCTGTCTCATCTTATCCTGAACCCTGCACCTTGAACCCTGCTTTCTGCTATTCTTACCCCCACTGCTATTATTAATTCTCCGAACTGGACTTGATTGAACACAGATGAGGATCATTCTGGGAGCTATTGGAAGAAAACAAAACACATTGTTCATACATTCAATTGTTTCATTCATCGAAGAGGTAGTGGGACAGTTTTGCAAAGGAAACAACATTCTTATAACTAAATCAACAACTGAAACTTCTTTGAGCAAAAACCATGCCCTCCAGAATATATGGTGGAGGTTTCCCCTCTACAATAGGCTAGTATCTCACCAACTGTTCTATTTTTGTGTCTTATGTTTAGGTGCCAGAGTGGGAAGTGGTGGGAAGCTAAAGAATAAAATAACAAAATGAGGACAGCTTCAATTTCATTGTGGGGTGATTCTCAAATTCAGTGGCTATCAGAATCATCATTAAACCTAATGAGAAATGTGGAGGCCAGGACAGTGGAAGTAGGTTAAGACCATGGAGAACCCACAGGCGATGCTGACACCTGCAAAGTGTGAGAATCACAGCAAAACTCATCTCATAGCTCTGAGTGTGACAGAAATTACAATGAATTAGCCCAATAAGTATATTACATTTGTTTGGGGGACAAAAATACACAAATTACTAAATAAAATTCTAATTAATTAGGATTATAGCTCAATTTAATATGATTGATACCATTATACTCCCACATGTGACTTGGGATTAAAATTCCCTTTTTTCTAGTCTAGAGTTTAGTCAAATTATTGAATTCTAAAATCACCAAATGCTATTTGTCACGGGTCTACAGGGCTGTCATAGGGATCTTACAAGATTACTCCAGTTTCTGCTGTGGGGAACATAAAGTTTGGATCAGTATCTAATAGACCTAATTAGATGTTAAATTTAAAATCTATGTAGAGATAAATATATTTGCCAAAAATTAAGCCAATGTCCTTTCTGTAAGAATTCTCAGGGACTTAACGTTTCTCGTATGCTGAGTAAATTCAAGAGATGGAAGTATTTTCCAAATTTATTTCATTGTAGAAAACTATTCCAGAAACATCTCATCAAATGAGACTCCACTGAAGCATCTTTGGGAATCACCAATCTAAATTAAAATATTAATATCACATCATGAGAAAAAAAATATATTCTATTTAAAAGGAGACAAGTTTTACTTTTTATTTATAAGTTCAGTTTTAAATAAGAGGGTCTTAGTAACTGAAGATGAAAAGACAATGCTTACAAATGATATTAAGAGTGTGATAGAATGATTTTTCTCTTTAAAATGCATGTCATTTCAAACCTTAAGAACATTTTCTATGCTGACATTGTTGACACTGTACCAGATGTGCTTTAAAAGCAAACAAATAAAACTAGACCGTTCTCTTAAAAAAGTGGAAAAGGAAGGTTAGGAGTGAAAGTGGGTACAATTTTTCTTTTTTATAACTAATCATGGGGTTCCTAAACATAATGCATTTCGTAATCAATTATCTGTTGCATCTTGCTGGGTCTGGGGATTGTTCAACTGATAACAAGTAGATGAGTTTGGTTGTTCTTTTGTCTTTCCCAATATGCAATCTATCTTACTGTTTCTAAGATACAAACGGTATCTTGAAAACAGCAAGACGACTAGCCCAGAGAAGCTGGATTTGAAAAATTGGCAGAGGAAAGGTTTGAATAAGACTTGTCAAGTGAGTCATAAGACACATCTGCAGTCTAATAAAAGAAAATTGCATTTTCTTGGAGTTGTATTTACTTAAAAATTTATTTCCATAAATTTTCAATTATTGAATACCCTTATTTGCCAGCCATATTAAACTTGGATAAAAGCCTCATTGATGGGATTGCATCATTTGATAATGGGCTCATACCTGTTTCGGTTACCTGATAGCTCAATAGGACACGGTGAAAACATTTAAAATAGTCTCATTTTACAGAAAACAACACACAGAGAGAAGAAGGTGAAAACATTTGCCCATCACTTCCGTGCAACAAATGTGAAGTTTCACCCCTTCGTTTCTTCCTCCTCCTTATTGGAGTCTATTGCCTCCTTTCTCATACCTCCTTTCGCTGATGGGAGATGCCACGCACTGACCAAAAGTGTTTCAGCTGGAAAAAGGCTCACAGAATCTAGGAGAATTATCCAGTAAAGAGGCCAATATCATGATCTGTGGCAACCTTCCAAAATACCACCGAAAAGTTGGGGGATATTTTAGTTTATTTCTCATGAAGGCACTGCAAAGGACATTAACTCTAGCCAGGACTGTCAGACAGCTTTGTGATTTATGTTACTGTGACGTTCCTAGTAGTTTTGTTTGGAATTAGGTGATAGAATAGTTAAAAAAAAATCAATTACAGCCAATCTTACTATATTTGTATTCAAGTAATAAATAGAAATTTTGAATAACACTGAAATTTAGTGGTGCATAGTTGTACATCCAGTGAGCTAAGCCATGCTGGTTTCATTATACTTCCATTTAATTTTCTAATTAATCTCAGAAAACATTAATTAATTTAGTCTTTTCCACAGGCAGCCTGGCACCCTTGGGCCTGAAACACCACAAATATTGCTGGCCTCGAGCAGTAGTAATCAAAATTTCTAATTTATTTGAATGATCCAGTATATTTTTCCTTACTTCTCTCTCTGTAAATATTCCTTAATGTTGCTTTAACCCTTTGATTTTAGATTTTCTATGAATGCATGAATGAAAGAGTGAAAAGCTATCTCAAGACAAAGAGAAATGGCAAGGCAGAGACGATGAGAAGACATGCTTTTATATGGAGATAGTTGAATTTTTTTGCTGGAAAAATGCATGCGCCTGTTCCAGAGGGATCATAGTTTGATGCTGTTTGAGTGTGGGGCCACCCTGCCATCTGCCCCGTCGTCCACCAGAATGACTGTTCACTCATCACAAAACTTATAACGTTAACTCACAGCGAGATACGTATACAGAAAAATGAACACCATTAAAATATAAAAGGACTGAAATTGTAGTTCTCTCTTACATTTTGCCATGGAAAGAACACGTATTTCACAGCTTCACTCTTTCTGAAGTAACAAACAAACAAAACAAAACGAAACACAAGAAAAAAGAACACCAGCAAAGGTGATTTCATTGACCCCAATTTTGGAAGCAAGGAGAAACAAGCATGTGAGATAAAGTCTACAAAGCAGTGCAAAGCTACTTAAAGAAGAGATATTTGAGCTGTAATGCAAATGCATCATTTAAGAAAGAATAATTTATCTCTGTTGACTACAGAAGGTGTAATTAGACTTTCTATATATCATACTGCATATGTTGAAGGAGTTATCACACTGTTATATTTAGATTGGAAATGTCCTTAAAATTTTACTGCAAAATACATTCTACATAAATTTTTTTATTGTACACCTTTTTAGAGAATAATGATTAAATTAATGCCCTTGTACTAGTAACCAAAATTAAGAAGTAAAAAACTATCTTCTTAAAAGCTTCCTCTATGCCCCTCAACAAGAGCAGTTCCCTTTTCCTCATAGAGGTAACTGCAATATTACCCTAATTTTGTTTTCATCTAATTTGCTTCTTTCTGGCTATATTCATGTATCTGTATCCCCAAACACTACCATATTCGTTTCAACCTATGTTTGAACTTTTTATCAATGTAACTACTCTGTGTTGCATTCTCTTTTGAGATTCATTCATGTTAAAGCATAGGCAATAGTTTATTGGTTTTTTTAGTGCTATATTCTATTGTGTAATGTGGCACCATTTATTTGGCCATTGTTACTACTTAAGACTATTTGAATTAGTTCCAGTATTTACCATTATGAACAATTTTGCTATAACATCTCTTGGTTTGTTTGTGTAACCATTTCTCTAAGCTATATATCGAGGATTAGACTTGCTGGATAGAAAGGTCTTTATACATTCAACTTTAAAAAGTAATGGCAAACATTTTCCATAAAAAGTCATACCAAATTACTTTCCTACCAACAGCAGAGAAGAATTTCTGATGTTTCATATTCTAGGCAATGTTCAATATTCTCGGATTTTTAAGAAATATTTGACAATTCAATAACTAGAAAAAGATATTTTATTATGTTTATAATTTGCATTTTATGACTACAAATAAGATGGAACACTTTTTCATTTATTTATGAACTTTTCGTATGTTTTCTGTGGAATGGCTTTTCATTGCATTTGTTCATTTTTTGAATTGACTTTTAAAATCTTATTAATATTTTTAGAAGTTCTTTATTTATTTTAAATATGAATTCCTCATCAATGATATGTGTTAGAAGTTTCTTCTCTAAGTTTCTGGTTTGTCTTTTTAATCTCATAATGGTGATTTTATAGACAGAGGTTTTTAATATCAAATTATTTAAGTTTATCAAACTTTATTTACACTTATACTTAGCACTTTTTTTGGACATAAATTCTTCGTTGTCTTGAGATCACAAAGATTGCCCTATATTGTCTTCTTAAAGTTTTATGTATTTAGCTCCTACATTTAAGCCTTTAATTAACCTACTACAGATTTTGATGTGTGTTTAAAGGTGGGAATCCAATTTTATTTTCTCTCGTAAGAACAACCTACTTGCAAGCTAACAAATTAGTCTGCAATTGTTACACAGGTATTGACAGACGACATTAAACTATGGGTCGGGGACAAAGGACATCTTATTGTCACAGCAATAGAAGTAGCTAGGATGTCATGATTTTTGTGCAAATTTTCCAAACTGCAATTCTCACAGGATAATGTGGAAAGGGCTAGGTGATGCCTATGCATGCAGCGGGTTGTGTTATAGGAGAATAACACTACAATGAAGAAGCCCAATATTTTATAATGAGCATTGAGCCTATCTAAACTGTGCCTCAAAGGGAGACATTATTATTCTTAACAGTAAATAAATCTGCCCTTTGGAAGAAGACACTATTTCTGTCCTCCAGGCTGTTTGCAATACAAGCATCCTTGTAGCACAGAGAAAAGCAGCCAATGCTGCTGCCCACAAGATGTGTAGAAATGTGAGAGACTTACTGCAAAGTGGCTTCTAGTTATGTTTTTTATTATCTAAGAAAATTCCTTAATATAATTTGGCAACATGTTATCTGTTTATAAAACAATAAATAGAAAATAATATTCTATTTATTTCTTCTTTCTTTAGTCTTATCCTATTTCTTCTTAGCTAATTTCTAAGTTGAATCATTTATTCATGAAATCTGAGCATTTTTAAAAAATTATTCAAGGTTATCATTTTCTCTTGAGAACTTAGCTTTAGTTATATCATAGATTGTTATTATTTTTCTCTTATCATTCCTTTTCATATTCTAATTTTTATTATGATTTATTACTTGACCAATGAGGTATAAAATGTGGTTTTCAATGCAAGTATGTGGAATATCTCTATCTTTTCTTGTTAGTGCTTTCTAACTTCATCGTATTGAGGTTATATCAGAGAAAGCTCTGTGTGACACAACCCCTGAGATATTTTTTTGAGGCTAGCTTTACGATGTAGCCTTTCATCAGTTTTCATAATTGTTTTGTATATTCCCCTTAAAAATAAGGTGTCTTCAATTGATGGGAGAGATTTTATATATACCCAATATATGAATTTTATTTTATTTTATTTATTTTTTGACATGGAGTCTCGCTCTGTCACCCAGGCTGGAGTGCAGTGACCGGATCTCAGCTCACTGCAAGCTCCGCCTCCCGGGTTCACGCCATTCTCTTGCCTCAGCCTCCCGAGTAGCTGGGACTACAGGCGCCCGCCACCTCGCCCGGCTAGTATTTTTGTATTTTTTAGTAGAGACAGGGTTTCACCATGTTAGCCAGGATGGTCTCGATCTCCTGACCTCGTAATCTACCCGTCTTGGCCTCCCAAAGTGCTGGGATTACAGGCTTGAGCCACCATGCCCGGGCAAATTTTTACACTTTTAATATTCAAATATTGTATAGCCTTATGTTTGGTTCATTTGTCCTATTTTATAAGTATGATCTGTCATCAGTTGAAAGATGTATGTCAAAGTACCCACTAGGAAGGCATGTGAATGCATTTGGTTTGAAGCCTTTCAAGTTATCCCTTACATATTTTTGAGGCCATATTACTACATGTGTTAGCTTAGAATTGTTATATGTTCCCAGTGAAATAAACTTTTTTATTAATGAAGCTTTTTGTATTAATATTTGATCTGAAATTAATATAGCTACATCAGATTTCTTTGGTTTAATATATACCTAGTATATCTTTATTTTTGTCTTGACATCTGATTTTACTTTACTCTTAGGCTCAAGGTATGTCTCTTAGAAAAGATGTTTACTTTGCTTATTTTTGTTTTGTTATATTCTGTTTTTAATACATATTTAAACTTTTATCTTGTATTTGAAAATCTAGCCTACTAATATTTACTGTGATCATTGTTAATTTTATAATTATTTTTAACTTCTTATTATTATTTGTCTGACATTTTTATTTTTTCTACATTTTCAGTATTTCTTTTATTCTTTCCCTTCCTTCTTACCATATTTTGGATTTGTGGAATTTGTTTTGTTTTGTTTTAATTTTCTCCTCCTGTACTTATTTGGAGGTAAACCTTCTCCTTATATTCCTTCAGTGATTAGTATGAGGAGGTAGCACTGTTTTTACATAGTGAAAGAAGGAGGAATATATGGAGGCACCCAGGTGATCTGCCTGGGCCCCTTTTGTTATTCCAGTGACCAGTGGCAACTGTGAATGAAAAAGTGTTGCCACTTGGGCCAGAAAAGAGTGTGGTGACCAAGGGCTTACATTCTCAACACTAGGAGTTAGGATCACATTACCAGCCAAGCCACTCAAAGCTGTAGAGGTGAAAGCTGAAGGTGAGGGTAATTCAGAAGAGGAAGTGTATGGGAAGAGAACGAATACCAGTTGTGGCTTCAAGAGTGATACAATGGTGGAGGCATGTAGTTCCTCCTAACAACCTCCCTTTTCTCATTTCTGCTGAGGAAGCCCATGAGAACCACGGAGGAGCTTCTCTCTGAGTATGCAAGGTGAAGTGGGTATTTTCCATACACCCTGTAGCTTGTGGGGCAGACAGCCATGCTAAGATATCCTTGCAAAGAAGAGCTGCTGTGAGGCGTGCAGAGTGTGGTGGCCTCCAGCGACACTGCTTGATATCTGCCTTTGAGCCAAGTCATAGTCTCCCTAGGCAGCTAAATTTCAGCCAATGGCTGAGTGTGGTGGGGAATCGGGACTTGAACATTTCTGCCCAACACAGTGTCCTCCCTGGGCAATCCTTTTACTCAAGCTGTCCATGGGGCTAACAGAGTTTCTCCGATATGCAGTTGTCTATGTCTTCTCCTACCCATCCTCCTTCCTTTTCCCTCTCCTTTTGCCAGAGTCACCAGACATTCCTTGCAGTCTCAAGGCTTTCCTTGCTTACTCTCACTCTTTACCCCTTTATTTGTCACAGGCATTATCCACCAAAACCTCTTATGCTTCCAACTTTGCAATAATATCTGCAGCTGAGAGGACCCAAACTAACATTCATGATTAATTCCAGGTCTCTAGATGAAGAGAAATGTCTACCAGTAGATAGATTCAAACAATTCAATAAGTAATTACACTCTAACAATCTACAGACTGTTTGAAAAAATAATACACACAAATTAAAAGAAAATGTATCAATTTTATTTCATAATGAGTAACCACAGCTACGTACGAGTAAGACCATTTGGTGGTCTACAACTCCTTAAATCGTTGGAAAAGGTCAGGCACTGATGCATCTCTTCTTGTTCCACACTGATGTTCATGTTCACTTGAATTTCTATCTTCACAGACTCACAAGGATATAAAGCCATTGAAAGGGTTGTAACATATCTAATATTAAAACTATAACCAGATTAGGAATTTACTCTGAGTCTGATAGGCAGCAAGTATTGTTGTCCTTCCTTTGAAAATTTAAGTCATCCTGTGACTTGTCTGTAGCCCTGTGTTACACCTTAGGGTATACTTTGGCTATTTTACTGCATCCATTTTTCTGAAGGTTCTTGTTCATTGTTCTTTGTCTGTTTATTTTATTTTATTTTGTATGTGAATTTTTTAAAGACTTCATTTTTTTTGGAAGAGGTGTAGGTTCACAGCAAAATTGAGAGGAAGCTGCAGAGATTTCCCATATACCCTCTGCCCCACACATACACAGCCTCTCCTAATATCAACACTCCCCTCCCCAGAGTGGTACATTTGTTACAATAGATCAACCTACATATCCACACCATCATCACCAAGAGACGATAGTTTACATCTGAGTTCACTTTGGGTGGTGTACATTCTGTGGGTTTGGTGTATGCATAATGACATGTATCCACCATCATGGAATCATATGGAACAGTTCCACCGCCCTAAAAGTCTTCTGTGCTCCACCTATCCATCCCCCCATCCCTTTAAACTCAGCAATCTTTTTACTCTTTCTTCAGTTTTTTTTTTTTTTTCAGAATGTCATATAGTTGAAATCGTACGAAACACAGACTTCTCAGATTGGCTTCTTTCACTTAGCAATCTACATTTTAAGTTCCACCGTGTCTTTTCAATGTGTGTGTGTGTGTGATCATCTTTTTTAGGGCTAAATAATATTCTATTGTTTGGGTGTACTACTGTTTATTTATCCATTCATTTACTGAAGGACATCTTGGTTTCTTCCAACTTTTGGCAATTATGAATAAAGCTGCTATAAACATTCGTGTGTGCAGGTTATCGTGTGGATGTTCAGTATTTTTAAATATAAGCCTTTCCTCTTCTAAAAATGTTTCAGAATTCTGTGAGGTCTTAGGAGGAATTTGCTTTTACTTCTGCTATTTGCCTATATACTTTACAAACCTGTTTTCCTTTAATTTTAGACTTCATACATATTGGGAATTCAGAATGAAAACCCATGTCAGGGCTCATTTGTAGTTACAAATTCCCAGGAGAAAGATTTATCCCCTTCCAATCGGCATGAACTTTGAAACAGCATGTTGCCTTGTTCTTTACCTTCCCTCACCTTGATCTTTTACCTTGGTCCTTACTCGAGAGTAAAATCTTTGAGTTTCCAGGTTTATGTGGGAAATCTCCTGTTAGATTTCTTCCTACATGACCTGGACCTAGGCTTACCGTCTGCCCCCATGACCTGTGTAACTCTCAGTGTGGAAGCTCAAGATTTCAGGGTCTGATGGGATCCCTCAGGATGGAGGCTAGATTTCCTATCTCCTAGGGTGCCTGGTTTCACTTCATTTTGCGTGTGTGTGTGTCTGTGTGTGTCTGTGTGTGTGTGTATTTAATACCAGGTCTGCTCAGCAATACATTTAAAGAGTTAGGGACATTTGTTTTCTTCTTCTTTTTTATTTTTTTGTATTTTGGTTTTTGTTTTCCATTTCAGTTTTGTTTTTAGCCTGTGTATTACTTGTTTCCGTAGGGAGGACTATTCAGAATATCTGATTTGCCATAGTTCTCGAAATGAAAAGTCCTCCATTCATTCTTCCATTCATTATGACCTGGCTCTGACTCCCCAACTTTACACACTGCCTTCAGTGAAACCACTCAAACATTTTTTGTTACGAAGTCCCATGAACGTGCTTGTATTCTCCTTCATCTCAACTTCTCTGAGGCCACAACATCTGGGAAAGTTCTTATCTCCCTGGTCCATACATCGATTTCTCCAAGCCCAATAGATATACTGTTCTTTTCAGTATTCTGTCAGAGGAGCACTTTTTTTCATTATGTATCCAGTTAGAGCGAGGAAGTCACCTTATCTGCTCCTCTGACTTCAATTAGAATCTAGATAATAATAACTCCCAAATCTATATTTTTGTATATCCAGGCATATAACTAACCATACCCACGATATCTTCTATAAAACAGGCTTCTATTCCTGTTCAGGGAAGATATTTAGAAATTATGAGAGAGACATTAAGAACAGCACCTATTCCTGGCCGGGCACGGTGGCTCAAGCCTGTAATCCCAGCACTTTGGGAGGCCGAGATGGACGGATCACGAGGTCAGGAGATCGAGACCATCCTGGCTAACATGGTGAAACCCCGTCTCTACTAAAAAATACAAAAAAACTAGCCGGGCTCGGTGGCGGGTGCCTGTAGTCCCAGCTACTCGGGAGGCTGAGGCAGGAGAATGGCGGGAACCCGGGAGGCGGAGCTTGCAGTGAGCTGAGATCCGGCCACTGCACTCCAGCCTGGGCGACAGAGCGAGACTCCGTCTCAAAAAAAAAAAAAAAAAAAAGAAAAAAGAAAAAAGAAAAAAGAATAACACCTATTCCTTACTACTGTACTGGAAAACCGCTTTCTAATTTGAGATAGGGCAGGTTTCAATGATATCTCATGAACATGTAAGTGTTTTTTATGGGAAGTTATCCTTGAGGATTCCATATAAAGCTGATATTCTAATTCTCATAGAATAAAGGAAACTACAACCTGGAATGAAGAGCTGTTTTCTCATCCCACCACCTACCATCCACCCCTGCTCACACAACTCTCATCTTGCCTTCCCCAGAGACTCGACCCACTCACTTCCCTTGGATATTTTTGGTTCAAACACGTGTCTCCTCAATTTGACAGGTTAACAAGATGCAAGTCTAGATTGGAGAGCTAAGTATTTTGGAGGGAATACTGACTATTCTGGAAGACAATGGAAGAGAGAATTAATAAAGAAGGGTGGACTAGAAAGAATGAGAGAAGTAGATTTAGGAAAGGCAGGAAAGTGTTTCCCTGAGGGAGCATGAGAGGGCCTATGTAAACCAATCTGCAATCATGGGGAGGATCTTCCATTGTCTGAAGTGGGAGGTCCTTCGCCTTAGGTTGAACATGAACTCACAGTACCAGGGCTTGTGCTGGATGTTCAATTTCCCATCCTCCTTGTTACTTTATGGAAACTTCAAGATTCAAGCCTGGAGCCTGGAGGGAAATAGCCTCTCCTCACTTCCCATGTGCAGAGATCAGAGAAAACTTCATCTCCCATAGCACTCTTTCTTCTGCAATGCCATTGCACGTTTCCTTAATTATCTCCTTTACCGTATTCTAACTCGAAAGTGAAGACTGGCTTTTGTTTCTAACCATTATTTTCTACCTTCTAGTACAATTAATATTTTACTGAAAACCAAGAAGTTTTGAATACACTTCTTTTAAAGAAATGCCTGTGAACATTAAACAGTAATATTAGAAGCATGGACAGAGAGATCTCTGAAGGCTCGGACAGCAGCATTAAGTAAAAACAATGGCTCTTTCAGATTCTTTGTCTTCTCCCATTCCTGACCTTTTGAGATTATACTTCATAAAAATAGAGCCATATTTATTCTTAGATGTTTTAATGATATTTTGCAAACATGGAATCAAAGAATTATATATCGATCAACTACACGCCAAGCATGAAGAGAAGAGAGAGCAGGCCAAGAAGGCACTGCGTCTCATATTCTTTGCTGGGCTCTTTGAATGTGAGTGATTTCTGTATCATGTTTAACAAAATCTGTGAATATGTTTGGAGTATCAATCTGTTTCCTGGGGAAAAGAGAGGGAGAGGATGCTACAAAGAGAAACAAGTTTGGTTCTCCCAACACGAAGTACATCCTAAAGGACGTTTCAACAGATTTACATGGTAATAAGGCCATTTGCTTTCATAAAATCATCTTTGTGGCTACTTGCCTAAAACATGCCTCATTTTCCTACCTGACTCAATTTGGCCAGGAGACAGCCCCATAATGGGTTTTGCTTGTATAATACGCTTTGCTTAATATTTGCCCCAGATAGAGGAAGAGAGGAGGAATAACTCTCTGTACTATGCTACTACTGTTGAAAAATGCCGCAGGCATTGAGCCATAAAGAAGTTCCACGGGAGCTTTGTGAGAGGCTTAGAAAGAAAAGAGGCTCTAAGATGAGGAAGGATCCCAGCAAAGAACATGAGAAGGGGTGCCTTCTTGGCCTGCTCTCTCTTCTCTCTTCTACATCCCCCCTCATGTGTCTATTTGGCTAATCCACGAAAAGGGCACTTCACCTATCAGATGGTTTTTAAGGATATGACATTACTGAAATGATGTCAGTAGAGATTTATTTGAAATTATAATACTATTCAGAACATATAGAGTATGTCAAATACTAGCTTGTCCAAAATGTATAAAACAGACTTAGAATCTTTTTTTTTTTTTTTTGATACAGAAGCTTAAGCGCTTTCAGGAAGTCATGAATATTTAGTTTCAATGTGGGAAATTCACACCGTTACATGGAAAATAGATTCCTCGTAGGAGATCCCAGCCCAAGTATTCAAAGGGCTTTCAGGCTTTGGAGGTGAAAGAGACACAGTTTTTCTCGCCATTGACATAGCGTGTGTCGCCTGGTTATCTTCTGCTTTCAATCCACACAGCAAGAGGCATTTCGGCTGTCAAGCAGTGACATTCTATCAAGGAGGCTTTCAGAAAAAACGTGCTAGGGACACAGCATGGCAGCGTTAGCCAATGACATCGTCTCAGGACCCTTTCTCCCTCCCTATTTTTTTTTTTTTTTTTTTAAGAAATAGAGTGAAAATATTTTGTACAATCAAAGATGACCCTATCTTTTTTTTTGTTTGGTATGCTTCGTCCAAGAATGATAGCTGGGGCACATCAAAGTCTACTGCTGAGCATTGGAATGGGAGCCAAGGAACTCTAATCCATCTTTTTTTTTCTCCACAACCCTGTGCTTAATAAATTTAAGCAAACATCCAGCCTCTCTGTGCCTGAGCTTCTACAGCAACCAAATGAGGGTATCAGTATTTGTTCTACTCTCACTTTTGGAAAATTTGTCAGGAAATGTGCTCTCAGTACAGTATATGAGTGCATGTATGGGAATGCACCTATGTGTTTAAGAGTGTGTGTGTGTGTGTGTGTGTGTGTGTGAGAGAGAGAGAGAGAGAGAGAGAGAGAGAGAGAGAGAGAGAGAGGGAGAGATTGTTTTGTGGGAAGCAAAAAGATTAGAGTGATAGCTAAGGCTTATATAAGTATGCCATGAATTATATTATTATTTTTGTTATACTATAAGATGGTTTATAGAAGCTAAATGCTGGCCGGGTGCGGTGGCTCAAGCCTGTAATCCCAGCACTTTGGGAGGCCGAGACGGGAGGATCACGAGGTCAGGAGATCGAGACCATCCTGGCTAACACGGTGAAACCCCGTCTCTACTAAAAAATACAAAAAAATAGCCGGGCGAGGTGGTGGCGCCTGTAGTCCCAGCTACTCGGGAGGCTGAGGCAGGAGAATGGCGTGAACCCGGGAGGCGGAGCTTGCAGTTAGCTGAGATTCGGCCATTGCACTCCAGCCTGGGTGACAGAGTGAGACTCCGCCTCAACAAACAAACAAACAAAAAAAGAAGCTAAATGCTATTTGATATAGACTGTACATTTTCTGAATTTGGAATAAGTTAGGGAGCTTTTACTTACCTTTGAACGTTCGCGTTTGGATATTTCAAAGCAACAGGACAATAAAACTTTACTCACTGATATCACATTTCACTGATACTTTAAGAGCACTTTATATTTTTAGAAATGATGATTTGCATATTTTCAGTTGTAGAATTTTATGGTAGAATCTTACTTTAAATGCTGCCATTATTTTGTATATAAGGAAACAGAGGTGTGGTGAGATTCTGTGATTTGACCAAGCATATCGTGTCAGAGCCGGGACTGGGAAACAATACACTTGGTGACAACGTTTTGAGGAAAACCTGTTTCCAGGTGGCTTCTCTGTTTAGGAATTATTCATTTTGTTTTCATTATATATGAAAGCCATTACCTCAGTGCCCTGGGGAACTTTGTCTAGTATCTCTCCAACCTTCCATTGTCCAAATCAAACATTGCTGTGTCCTTAGACTGAGGGTTACATATTGATTCTTCCTCTTTTCTCTCTCAAATTCCTCAGTCAACTCTGTAGGTACCTTGAATGAGTTACTGAGAGCTGATTTTTTAAATATATTTCACAACTAAAATGTTGCGTTTAGATGTAATTGCCATCTAAAATAAGAGAAGTCAATGAACTAGGCTGGGAATATTGGTCACTCTGAGTCAGAATGTTGCAGGGGTCCTGGCACAAATATGAGAATGTATATGAAGGTGTATAGGTGCTAGAAGAACACCTATGACCCAACCCAAACGTTGGGAATACTCATGGAAGGCATCAGTTCTAGCTCCTAGGGAGTATCATATGGTTGAAGTCTGGGTGATATAATCTATTTAATTATCAGTTTAATAACATAAGAATTGTAAATATGTGTGTATTCGTCTGCTAGGGGTGTTACAACGAAGTACAACAAACAGGGGGGATTCAATTACGCATTTATTGTCTTGCCACTCTGGAGGCTGGAAGTTTGAGATCGAGGTGTTAGCAGGGTGGGTTCCTCTGTGGGCTGTGAGGAAGGGATCTGTTCCAGGCCTGGTTCCTTGACTTGTACATGTTTGTCTTCTCTATGAGTCTTCTTGCATTGTCTTCTCTCTATTAATAAGTACAGTGGTTGTTTGGGTTAGGGTCCTGAGAACCTCATTTTAACTAGATTTCCTCCATAAGTACCCTCTCTTCAAATGAGGTCACATTTTCAGATTCTGGAGGTTAGAACTCCAACAACTTTCTTTCAGAGGGGTACAATTCAACCCAAAGCAAGGTGCTTTCTTTACTCCCTGTCTTCAAAGTGTAAACTATGACAAGTCTTCCCTCACTGTGAGGGGCTAATGATGAAAAACAAAATTGATACCCTGAGACAGTCTGGCATTGGACTGGGGACTGGAGGAGAAGAAGGGTTGCTTAGAATTGTTCTACTGGTTGAGATCGTCATAGAATCAGGCCATTTTCCACAGAGTGTCAGAGCATCAGACAGAGTTTGGGGAGTCTGATACCTCTGGAATACAGTGTTGTCCTTTTTCACTGTCTGACTTCTAGAGAGGGTCTTTTCGGTTAGACACTGTGTACAACAGCCCTTTCTATATCCCAAAGAAGGATTCAGCTGTCACCCAGTGGTCAGAAATCTGGGGCAGACAGAACTTGCCTACGCTGCTGCTGGTGTCCAGTACATCTCATATGAACTCTCCCCTTGTTCAAGGAAGAGCTATAACTAAATAAGTCAATGATAGACTGGATAAAGAAAATGTGGCACATACACACCCTGGAATACTATTTGACCATAAAAAAGAATGAGTCATGTTATTTGCAGGGACATGGATGAAGCTGAAAACCATAATTCTTAGCAAACTAACAAACAGAAAACTAATCACCGTGTGTTCTCACTCATAAATGGGAGTTGAACAATGAGAGAACACATAGATATAGGGAGGGAAACATCACACACCAGGGCCTGTTGGGGGCTAGGGGGCTAGGGGAGGGATAACATT
Source organism: Rhinopithecus bieti (assembly GCF_001698545.2). Lineage (NCBI taxonomy): Eukaryota > Metazoa > Chordata > Mammalia > Primates > Cercopithecidae > Rhinopithecus > Rhinopithecus bieti. The sequence continues at coordinate 307,729 of NW_016829831.1, read as the reverse complement.
AAGAGAAATACTTAATGTAGATGACGGGTTGATGGGTGCAGCAAACCACCATGGCATGTGTGTACCTATGTAACAAACCTAAACAAATCTAAGTATGTTAATAAAATATAACTAACAGTATAAGGCTGACATTACAGCAAATAATGGAAAATCCATAAAGCCCGAAAAAATCCAGAAACAAAATCTAAATGATAAGTAATATTGATGTACTAACATTCCTGATGGCATTTGCTTGTCTGTGTAACCAAGCTAAGTGTATTTCAATGGCAAAGATGTGAAGAAGACAAGGTAGGCATTGGAGCTGAGGTGCTTGCCTAAAGCTGGGTATGAACCTGCCTTTAGCAAAAATGTAGACTAGAAAAAGGAAATTCATCATTCAATAAGGTAAGAAAATTAATGAAACTTGTCTTGGTCTGAGATTTGCCTGGAAAAAAATGTCATCTGCTGAGAATTTATAACCATGATACTGCCCCACATGGGTTTGAGATTTGAACTTAAACTTCCTGCAAGGTAACAGAAAACCGTAAGTTAAGAAATTAACATAAAAACTCATCCAAGAAGTCATGGAAACAAGAAATACAGAATGTACCCCCCACCCAAGAAGCTGAGATAATGAAATGATCAAATGCAAATTATAAAATAATTATGTTTAAGATGAGAAACCTTCAGACAGTTTTTCCTAATGACTATATTAAATTACCTTCCCACCAACAACATACAAGGGTTCCCTTTTCTTCACATAAGTTTCCTTAGTGTGAAAAATACTTACCAAGGCAGTTTTTAATGAAGGAAATACACAAGTATGTGCCACCATGCCCAGCTTAATTTTTTTTTTTTTTTTTGTATTTTAGTAGAGACAAGGTTTCACCATGTCGACCAGGATGGTCTCGATCTCCTGACCTCATGATCCACCCGCCTTCACCTCCCAAAGTGCTGGGATTACAGGTGTGACCCACCGCGACTGACCTGTTTCTTGACTTTATAATGATCACCATTCTAAGTGGCATGAAAGAAAACTTTATTCTAACTGGCATGAGAGAAATTTTATTGCTGACATCTTTTTGCTTTCTCACTTTGGTAACAAGTCTGTGGTCTTTGACCTAGCCATTTTATTTTTAGGCATTAAAATGATCATCACATGCATCATTTATAAAAGAAATAAGCATTATCATTGTCATTATCACCAACATCATTTATTTAATTGATTAATTAAAGGATCAAATTGTTCTTTGTTAAATACATCTTGGTATGTGTAAAGAGTTGAGTGGCAGTTGTGGTTGGGCATACTAGTTCTGATGAAACATTAGGAGTTAAAACAATAAATAATAGCTTTTTATTATATTATAATTATTATCCCAATAAATGCTTTACCAAAGTAAAGACATCCATTGATGTACTTTTACATTCTTTAAACACTTTCTGATTGCTTTCTCTTACCCTTTCCTTTATCTCCCTCTATAGCAAAGATCTCATGACTATATACAAAAAAAAAAATTATAAAAACAAACAAACAAATACACACAAAACAAATGAGTTTCTCAAGAAAGAAATTAGCCATAGTTCTAATTTGTGTAACTTTCAACCATGGTTTGCTAACATAAAGATTATCTATAAGTCAAGCAACTGCTCTCTTGCTGGTCGGTAGCCTTTTTTTTCCCTGTGCACTTTCACATCAGCACACTGGCTCCAGGACACCCAGAATTTCAGAACTCCAACAAATGACGCGAGGACCTGGTTGCAGGAAGAGTCATCCCTTGGGAAGTCTGTATCTTGCTTAAAGTGACAGTAAACACTTTTTCTTCCCTCTTCCAAAGGTCTTTTTAAGTACGCCCTTTGGTGCCAATTTAGAAAACAAAACAAGCACTTAGAGCAAATTTCTGTTCTTAGTCCATATTTTCTTTTCTTTTCTGGTGTTTGCATGTTAAATTTTATTTATTGTGCTTAAGTAGAGTACGTATTTTATTTTTTATTCTCTTTTTCTCCTTTCTTATATTTTTTTCCCATGGTTGAATTGAACTCAGTCCTCCATAATTTTGATCGTCTGTTGCCCTTTGATTTATATTCACTTTTCCTCCTGTTCACAGCATTATTGGAAGGAATACATCATCATGAAGCATTTTTCAAAATATAAAGTGGTGATAAGTAGGTTTAGAATAATTAAAAGCTGTTCTCAGTTTCCTGTTCTCTTCCATCCCATCATTTCAGTTTTGAGGATTTCCTCACACTACTCCAACTCTTTATATTTATCCAGCTTAAAATGGAAGTGAAAGCATTGTTGAGTTCTCAATTCCTCTCCTCTGGCACTAGGCTTCTGTCTATTCCTTCATGCATTTTTCATCTTCCTTTAATATTTACTGATAATCACAATACGGTAGGTGCTGTTTAGCAGGGAAGGCCATCCAAAGCCACTTCAGCCACTGATGATGCAGAAAATACCTTCTCAGCTGCTCTTGACTTCGTCAATACCATGTCTCTGTGAGTACTTAGAATCCACTTTCCAATAGTCATTTAGTCTTAAGAGAAGCTTTACCACTTTTCCTGTAGCTTTATGCTCTCCCTTGAACTATTATTTACCATTAAATACTATTCATGTATTGGTTCCTTTTTTGCTGTGAACAACATTTGTGAGTTAAACATTGAAGTTTGAAGCCACAAAAGAATCCACTTCATAGTTGCTATAAATAATAACCCTGTTTTACAACCTTGGCTCATGACTGAAATGTACCAGTAGAAAAGGTATTGATTTGTACTGGATTCCTTCCTGTTTCAGTCCCCAAATTAGTGTCATGTTGTTCTCTATTAAAATAGTCTTTTGGCACATCCTCTTGCTCCAAACATACCACATCTGGAGGATCATATAGAGCCTGCCTGGGAAGATAGGCACTGTCATCATGGATCCCAACCAAAGCAGGCAGTGGGAAGGCACTGCACTGGCCTTTGGGATGCACTCACCTTCTCTCGCATCCTTTATGGGCTCTCCATAGGCTCAGGGCTCTGCTTTGATTGTGTCCATAGTGCATTCAGAAAACAGTTACTGGTGATGGCAGATACCTACAGGTCTTCCTAGCTAAGCTTTAGCAGAGTTCGGGGCAGGGGGAAAGTGGAGGGGAGAAATCTGGCCCTGTCTACCCCAAGATGTATTGCTCTTACTCTCCTGTGTGGTCATTGTAAATCTAATACACCAGATGCTATTTTCATGGGACCTCATTAAACTGTCAGGAAAACTTTTGAGGGAATAACCAGTGTCTCAGTAAACAATATCTCATAATAGTTGTATTTATTTCTTTACTGTTAAAAAATGCAGATGAATCCACATTCTGGAACTTTTCTTATTTCTACATTATTTCTATGACCCCTGTTAGATGTTAATTATATTTATTAGCAGTACAGAAAATAATACTTTGGGTTGAAAGCAAGTTCTATCCTTTCATAAATTTTGTCTATAATCTGATTTGAAAATTTGATGTTTCAGTATTAGGTGAGAAGGTAATGAAAATTTTATTATTTGGTTTTATTAAAGATACAATAATTAGAGATTCTGTTTTCATTTCATTTTGTTTTATTTTAGTATTACAATGGAAAACAAAATGAATAAACAAAAGTTAAGACAAAATTATGGTGAAGGAATATAAAGAAAGATGCATTTATGCAGGCACCAATAGACATAGTTGTAAAATGTGTGAAGAATCGGTAATCTGAACATATTTTTAATTGCACTGGGCCTTTTCAAGACAACAATGTTCTAGAAAGTATCCTGTGAAGAGATTTTAGTAAGTGCTAGAAAGTATGTCTCTGAGACACTGTTGCTTCTGTAAGATAATTTTTTAAGACTTGGATGATGTTACAGCTAATAAAAGGTACAATTATAATATCAGGGGTTGATTTTGTTTAAATGATTATCTGAGTAGGAGAAACAAATATAAAGGTGGAAAATGGTGGGAAATGATTGGTTTAATTTTCCCTACTTTTAACAAGCTGAGGTTTTGTTTATATGTGACCTTGATTTCTCTGGGGAAGAAATCAGAACCATATGGCAAAATTAATCTAAAGAAGCAACACAAACTAAAACTGTGAGAAGAAATTGCAGCACTCATCAACACAAATAAACGCAGAAAAAAAATAAGAGAGTTTGGGCTCACAGCACATCTCCAACTGAACAAGAATCTGGACCCTGTTTTAATGGTATCAGGTAACTGGTCACATAGGCAAATTACATACTTAGGTCTGGAAAATATTTGGGTTTATCATGATTTCTTATTTATTGTCTTAACATAGTTACAATGAATTAGGACTTTGGATAAAATAATTAAATCTGACTTCATCTCCTACCAAAAGTTCTAGAGCTCGCCTTCTGTGGGAGTTGGTGAAATTAGGGAAGAAATTTTGGTGGAAAAGACTCAGTAGAGAAGTAGAGTTCAAATAGAAATGCATGAAGGATACAGTTAATTACCTTTGTATTGTGCATGCATTTTTCTTTAACAAGCTCACTATATATTTTTTGAAATTGATACTAAATATGTTGGTGTTTTCACTTTTTCACAAAAGGTGGGAAATAAGCTAGACATTGTTTCATTTATTTGGGATTTATAGGGACCCACTTCTTTAAGCTCATAATCTTGGGTTTCAAATTTGCTACGGAATCATGATTACTAGATGGAATTTACAGGATCCTCTCAACATAAAATCTTAGTACTGCTGTGACCAACTGTGGTCATCACTACCTCTACCACCTCTCCCCAGGTTCCACCCTCGTCCCCAGAGCCTGTCCTCCAGTCATCCTTGTTTATTGAGCCCTGAGACACTGTGCTAAACTCTGCCCCATGGTATCTTGTTTAGTTTCTACAACATTTAAATGAGATAAATACAATTTTTATTCCAATTTTACAGATAAGGAGATGGAGGCTTATGGTGGTTGAGTAACTTGTGTGAAGTCACACACCTGAGAGATGGACAGCTGGGCTTTGAATCCATGGAGTCTAATCCCAGAGCTTGCATGCTAACCTCCAAACCCTGTGCAGTGCATTCATCATATCTGATGTGGGGTAGGAAGTGCAGTCTGGTGCTTTGGAGCAGAGCAAATGTAAATGGCCCACCTGGGGACTGAACCTATGACCTCAGCATGATTAGCATGGGGCTAACGAACTAACTGAAAAGCAGAAGCATATTATCCAGAATCCTCTCATACGACTTGATTGTTTTCAGGGCATGCTATGAAAGTTGAGAGGGAAATCTATTAATTTTATTCACACACACATACACACACTTGACCACTTCAATTCTCATTTCTAGATAATGTTAAAGACTTCAATTTACATATACAGACAAGTTTGCATGTGCATACACTTCTGTATATATGCAAATGCATATGTATGTGAATACCTGCAAACATAAACAACAGTACATATAAAATGTGGACCTCACCATAATCGTGCATTGATGCAGGCACCTCTATTTTTGTTCTTATAGTTAATGTAGTGTGTATGTGGTCTCTACATGTATGTGTATAGTGACCAAAGCATCACCAATCTTACATTTCAACAAAATTCCTGTACTTTACAGGCATTACTATTGTCACTGAAGCTCTAATGACAGAAAGATTGGATACTTTTGAAAGAGAAATTTATTTTTATGCTTTTAAAATGAAAACACAGTGTACCTTTCATTTCAAGCAGATGTAGGAAAATCTGAAGTTCTGAGCTGCTTTCTTCTTTCGGGAACACTAAGCGCTTCCACATAAAGTTTAAGTGATATTATGCCTTGTGGAATGAAAACATAAAGAAGGTATTATTTGGTGCTAATTATGCACAATGGTTTTATTTATGTTTCAATCACAGAGAAATACAAAAACAGCAGGGTGCTAGAGACAGCCAAACCTAGACCCCTCCCAGGTCTGTAATTTTCATCCCGGATGCTCTCTGAAATGGAGACAATCACATGTCAAGGAGAGAAGGGTAAGAGTCATTGTGACTATTCCTCCGTGATCTCCCCTGAAAAGCAATTGCTTTATCATCGCCAAGAATTTCTGAATCCAAGTTAGAAAGGAAAAAAAAAAAAAAATGCTTGCCATGTTCTTAGTACCATTTGCCTTGACAGGAAAAACAACAGCATCTTGCCTCCTCAGCTTATTCCTCATCAGTGAACTCTTCCCCAAACAAGACACTCCACATCAGCCATTTGGGATCGCTTCCATCAGTGTTGTAACGAGCTCTTCTATGCAGTTTGTACTCACTGCAAAATGTACCGAAGCCAAGAGCAAGGAGTTGGTAATCTGGGCACCCACAGTTGTGATGAGGCATCTTCAGTGTAATCGTCCAAATCAAATATTTGGCTGTGCTTCTTCAGATGCAATATCTCATATTGTCAGTGTTGAACTGGCAGAGGAGCGGAGCTCGCACTGGAAGAGATGCACCCGAGGGAGCTGGGGGACGGGGTAGACCAGAGGGAGAAGAGGAGTCCTCACAGCATGCTTCCTCTTCCTGTAACACCTCTCATCCTTTGTTCATCTCGGTCATTCCTCTAAAGCTGCTGCACCCCTTGGACAAGGGCCAAACCTTTATAAAGCCAAGGAAGAAGAGTAGAAAAGCATACACCTCTTTGTGGTCGAATTTTCCTTTAAGCAGCAAAGATTTCAAATAATAGTTCTCATACTACTAGTATTTCACTATTATCCACTTCTAAGCTGTTATCTGTGAAGGTGACATGGCGGCACGCTTTTGAAATGCACCTTCTAGTCAATATAGCAATTTTCACATATGTTATTTCATTTGGTTCTTAAGACAACCCCATAAGCTAACAGTTCAGCTCAGGAACCGTTTTCCCCTTTTTTTTGTGGAAGAGACCCTAAGGCCTAAAAAGGACTAATAGCTCATACAAGGAGCTGGGAAGTTACCCTTAAAATCTGTGTCCACGCTTCCCGTCTGCTATGCTACATTTCCAGCAGGACCGTGATTGCATTTGACAAAAATTTACAGATATTTTAGGAAATATTCACTCTGATATCAGAAATGCGTCACCCTGTGCGGTACATTTTTCAGACTAGAAAACCTCTGTGGATTTCCTTAAAATTCGTCACAAACACAATATTGTTATTTATTTTTTTTCTTTTCTGGTTGAGAGGGAAAAGTGATTCTATAAACACAGCTTCTCACTAACATTCCTGTGTTACTACTTTGTTCATATTACGCCCAGCTTAAATGGACTGGGTTGACTGTACTCATCACTCTCACCTGGCTCCCTTCTGCTTAATCCTCTGGCACTGAGCTCTGGCTTGTTTGTTTTCTCAGGTGCAGTTGATGGCTCATGCTTCTAAATCCACGGATGCACTTTCCTGTGGTGGCTACCTACTTGGAGTTCAGAATTTCACCTGTCTTTGGACTGCCTGTTTCTGAGTTTCACTCGCCTTTTGGGACCTATTGCTACTTTTTCTAGACCTCCTGTCACTCTGTTGACATTTGTCTATTTGTTCATTATCAAATTTTTCTGATTGATAGGTTATTCTGCCTCCTGGTCCCCCGAAACTCCCCAGTCTACTTCAAGATTATGTTTACCTAAATAATTGGTCAATTTTTACATCCTTGTTTCTCTGAAGACCTGATCATCTCGGTTTATTTATACAGGTTATTGATAGTTATTCATATAAGTCAAATGTATCAACTGCCTGCAGTATAATGAACATGATAGATTCAGATTATGATTTTTCTTGAAACTCAGGAGAGTAATTACAGACAAAAACAAGAGAAAGCAAGCCATGGTAGAACCTTAAGCAGATAAACGAGTTGATGTAGAGAGTATTTATGACAGAATAGTCTAACAGTTCTATGAAGAATAGACTGGCAAATACGGCAAAATGGCAGAGATCAATAAAAGCCATTTTAGTAAAACAGTGAAGAAAATAGCATGTGGGATTGAGAAGAAAGGAAACTATGAGGTATATTTCAAAGGAAAGAGTGATAGCTCTTTATTCATTAATCCTTCATCAGGCAGTCATTCAGTAAGTCAACACAGATTGAGCATATTTGTTAGGGATGGAATTATATGCCCTCACACCTGTGTTGAAGTCTTAACCCCAGTACCTCAGAATGTGAACTTATTTGAAAATAGGGTGCTTGCAGATGTAATTAATTAAGATCAGATAAGAAAAATCCTCTTGTTTTTCCTTAAATACTAAGGTGGACCGCTAATCTTATATGGCTGGTGTTCTTATAAAACAGGGAAACTTGGGCACAAACAGACGTGCATAGACAGAAGATGATGTGAGAAGACACAAGGAGAAGATGGTCATCTACAAGCCAAGGTGAGAGGCTTGAAACAGATCCTTCCCTCACATCCTTCACTTGGAATGAGCCAACTCCGCCAACACCTTAATCTCAGAATTCTACCCTACAGAACTGCGGGAAAATAAATGGTATTTGACCCACCCCATGTGTGGTATTTTGTTAAGGAAGCCCTAGAAAATTAATGTAACATCGAAGGTGAGAAATACTCTTCCAGTCACAGGAAACATAATGGGTGGGGATGTCCCCAGCTTGGAGGAACCACTTAATTCATTGTTCAGGCAAATAAAAGTGCACACCATGGTGACTGTCACTGCAGGAACAGGAAGTAATTGCACCTGGAAAAGAGGCAAGTTCCACTGAAGAGGTGATATTTGATCTGGAATTTAAGGATGGGCAGAGACCAGGGTTAGTGGCTCACTCCTGTAATCCCAGCACTTTGGGAGGCTGATGTGGGCAGATCACCTGAGGTCAGGAGATTGAGACCAGCCTGGCCAACATAGTGAAACCCTGTCTCTACTGAAAATACAAAAATTAGTCAAGCATGGTGATGCACACCTGTAATCCCGGCACTTTGGGAGGCCAAGGCAAGCAGACCCTCTGAGGTCAGGAGTTCGAGACCAACCTGGCCAACATAGTGAAACCCCCTCTCTACTAAAACTACAAAAATTAGTCAGGCATGGTGGTGCACACCTGTAATCCCAGCTACTCAGGAGGCTGAGGTAGGAGAATCGCATGAACCCAGGAGGCAGAGGTTGCAATGGGCAGAGACTGCACCACTGCACTCCAGCCTCGGAAACAAGATCGAAACTCCGTCTCAAAAAAAACCAAATAAATAAAAAAGGATGGGCAGAAATTCATGAGGAGGAAGCGTATTCCAAAAAGAGGCAAAGGCATGGGACTTGAAATGACTTAGAGAGCTACAAGAATGTGAGGGTGGCAAGAGGGGATGTGTCCTGGGAGGGAGCTGAGAAATGACAGACCACCGAAGGCCAGAATAAGGGTGGTTCAGCTAGAAAGTGTTTATCCTAAAAACGAATCTGGAATTAGGATTCAGAATTCGAATTTAGGATTTTTATCCAAAAACTAATTAAGAATAATGAACATTTTAGAATCAGATCAGTGACATGAATGTATTGGATATTTTTGGAGGATAACTTTAAGAGGAATGTAACAGGTAGGAGGAGTGACAAAAGAAAGCAGCCTGGGCTCGGACAGGAGGCTGGCCAGGTGTCCGGTGAGAGAGCATGAGGCAACGGACTCAAGCAGTATCAGAGCGGTTAGAGGCGGAAAGGCAAGAACCCAGGGGCGTTTATGAGTACAATTAGCTTGAGTTAGAATCCGAGGATGCAGGTGGTGAGAGGGAGGCGTAAGATGAAGATAATTTTAAATTAACCTAAACTTTCAGGACTTAGCATAATGCCTGGCAAATAGCAGAGGCTCTACAAAGGTTAATTATTCATGTGACTCCCAGTCACCCCAGGTAGAAACCTAGGTGTAAATGTAAGAGGCAGGATCCACTTAGAGGAAGAATTGGAAGGGGTGAGGTTGATTTGTTCCTTCACTCATTAAAAATGTACATTGAGTGGCCAAGTGTGATGGCTCGTGCCTGTAATACCAGCACTTTGGGAGGCCAAGGCGAGCAGATCACAAGGTCATCGAGACCATCCTGGCTAACACAGTGAAACCCCGTCTCTACTAAAAATACAA